>NC_056743.1:379822293-380004793 GCF_019279795.1 Protopterus annectens | reverse complement strand
GGTTCCACTGCCATAAGGGCCTGTAATTCAGAAACCCTTCTTGCAGAGGTAATGGCCAACAAAAAGCAGTCTTCCATGATAAATACTTTAACTCGGCAGTAGCTGCAGGCTCAAAAGGTTGTAGAGTAAGCTTTTCCAACACAAAATTGAGATCCCAAGCAGGAGTAGGAGCTCTACGTGGGGGTCTTATGTTCTTTGCCCCTCTAAGAAATTGTTTAAACAAAGGATGGGAAAATAAAGGAGGGTCACAGTCATAGTGAGCAGAAATGGCTGCAGCATGAACCTTTATCGAGGAGAAAGACAAACCCTTGTCCAATAACTCAGTAAGATATTGAAGAGAAACACTTAAATCAGGCTTGGAAAAGTACAGTTTTGTACCTACCATAAATGTAGATGTTCGAGGATTCCATTGCTGCAGTCCTTACTTATGGGTATAGTCCGCATCCAGTCGGCCCGAATACCAGAGTATAAGGCTGACGTCGGTCAGGGCGCATTAGACTGACGTCAGTACGTCAGGGTACTAATGCGCATGACCGGCGTCATATCCTCAGTCTTTTCTTGCCCCAGATGTCAGAAGACCCTAAAAAGACAAGGCCCAAAATACCTGCACCAAAACATGAACAATACATACAAAAATATAAGCATGTAAACTCACCTACACAACCACCCCTAAACACAGAGGGGAAGGAGGGAGGGTAAATTGGACTGCAGCAATGGAATCCTCGAACATCTACATTTATGGTAGGTACAAAACTGTACTATGTTCTTCGTTTTCCATTGCTGCAGTCCTTACTTATGGGTAGAATCCCAAAGCAGAGGTAAGGGAGGCTGGCAAATCAGAAAGAAGCAGGAGCTGACAACATGCCTTGCAAAACAGCTGTGGCAAAACCAGCCCTAGACTTAGAGTAGATAGGAAGGTGATAATGCTTAGAGAAAGTATGCACTGAACTCCAAGTAGCTGCTTCCAAAATATCCTTAGTTGCCACCCCCCGTAGAAATGCTGTTGAAGTGGCAGTAGCCCTAGTGGAATGAGGCCTAATCCCAGCTGGAATCTCCTTGCCATGATGGGAATAACAAAATGCAATGCAAAAGCCAATCCACCTAGAAATAGTTTGTTTTGACACAGGCTTGCCCTCTTGAACTCAAAGCAAAAGAAACAAACAACTGCTGAGACTGCCTAAAATCCTTAGTCCTGCTTAAGTAATAACGCAATTGCCTGTGTACATCTAAAGTATGCAAAATCTTTTCCCCTTTATTTTGGGGTCTGCATAAAAGTAGGCAAATGAATAGTTTGGTTCAAAGCCACACTAGAAACCACCTTAGGCATAAAGGAAGGATTAGTGCGTAATGATACCCTATCCTTATGGAAAATCAAAAGGGCTCGACTGCCATAAGGGCCTGCAACTCAGACACCCTTCTTGCAGAAGTAATAGCCAACAAAAAGCAGTCTTCCATGACAAATATTTCAATTCAGCAGTAGCCGCAGGCTCAAAGGTTGTAGAGTAAGTTTTTCCAACACAAAATTGAGATCCCAAGCAGGAGTAGGAGCTCTACGTGGGGTCTAATATTCTTTGCCCTCTAAGAAACTGCTTGAACAAAGGATGCGAAAACAATGGTGGGTCACAATCATAGTGAGCTGAGATTGCTGCAGCATGAATCTTAATGGAAGAGAAGGACAGACCCTTGTCCAGTAACTCAGTAAGATATTGAAGAGCCATACTTAAATTAGGCTCAGAAATCTCCAAATTCTTTGCTTTACTCCAAAATAAAAATCTCTTCCATTTTTCTGCGTACACTTTCCTTGTACTAGGTCTTCTAGCTTCCATAATCACATTTAAAACTTGTTGAGGAAGTTGAGACCTGCTGTGTTTCAACACAGAATATGCCAGGCTGTCAGATGAAGAGAGTGAAGCTTGACATTGAGCAGATGACCGTCCTTCTGGGATAACAGATGTGGAATCAAAGGTAAAGGCCATGGAGGCTTCTTTACCAGACTCCGTAGTAGTGGGTACCAGTGTTGCCGAGGCCAATCTGGAGCTATCAAAATCATCCTTGGCCTGTCCTGTCTGACCTTTAACAGTACCTTTGGAAGAAGAGGCAGAGGTGGAAAGGCATACACATGAAGGTTTGTCCAACTGAAAGACAGAGCATCCACTTTCCAAGCTGTGTGATGAAACCCCTTTGTGCAAAACTGTGGCAGCTGGTGGTTTAGTGGAGAAGCGAACAGATCTATGTCTGGAGTTCCCCATGACACTGTCAATTTCTGAAATACATGAAGATCCAGTTTCCACTCGTGGGGATCCATGATTTGTCTGCTTAACACATCTGCTAAGGAGTTCTGTGCTCCTGGCAGAAACCTTGCCTGAAGAGTTAGGTGCAAGCGTAGCGCAGTCTCCCATAAAATCATTGCTTGCCTGCATAGAGGATAAGAATGTGTTCCCCCTTGTTTGTTGATGTACCACATGACAGTTGTGTTGTCTGTTAGAATCAACACCTGCCCTGGAAGAAGTAACTCCTTGAAAGCCAGTAATGCGAACTGGACTGCTAACATCTCCTTCATGTTGATATGTAGATGCTGTAGTCTGGCAGGCCACTTGTCTTGTATCCACTTTCCATTTAGATGAGCTCCCAAGCAATGTCCGAGGCATCTGTCGTTAAAATCTGACTCGCCTCTGGCGGGTCACAGAGAGTCCCTTGTTTAGGTGACATTCCTGAGCCCACCACAAAATTCTCTTTGAAGGCAAGGTATTATTTGAATGACAGTGTCTAAATCCTGGCAGTGCTGTGTCCATACATTTTGAGATACCATTGTAACTTCCTCATATGCAGTTTGGCATTGGGAAGCACCAGAATACAAGATGCCATGAACCCTAATGCTTGAAGGACTGTCTTTGCAGTCAGCACGGACTGATGAGATAGTTGATGGAAGTAAAGTGATAGACTCTTTTGTTTGTCCGGGGTTAAAAAGGCCATCTGGGCTGCTGTATTCAGTCTCACACCCAGAAAGCACATGTCTTGAGAGGGTACTAGACTGGACTTTATTTCGTTCACAGAATACCCTAGGCATCTTAGCACTGCTATAACATATTCCAGATGCTGTAGAAGGTCTTCCTTTTCTTGAGCCAGAATCAGGCAGTCGTCTAAATAAGGATAGATTTGAATTCCTTGTAGCGAAGTAAGCTATCACTGGAGCCAGAACCTTTGTGAATACTCTGGGCAGTAGATAAGCCAAAGGGCAATGCAGAGAACTGATAATGAGAATCTCCAGCTCGAAACGCAGATACTTCCTGTAACTTAGCCTGATAGGCACATGAAGGTAAGCTTCCTTGAGATCTAAAGTTACCATCCAGTGATCTTTGCCCAGCAGGGTAAAACCTGTTGTAACGTCAACATCTTGAACTTGGGAATGTCCAGATAAGTGTTGAGGAGAGATAAATCCAAAATCGGTCTCCACGTGTTCCCCTTCTTTGGTACTAGGAACAGGCGAGAATAAAATCCTAGGCCCCTTTCTGATACAGGGACTGGCTGAATGGCCCCCATTTGGAGTAACTGAGAAACTTGCTTGTGAGCCTCTTTTCTTTGTGGAGGAGGAACGTCTGGCATGCCTTTGAAAGGGGGCATTGTATGAAAATAAAATCTGTAACCGTGGTGAATGATGTCTAACACCCATCTGTCTTGAGTAATTAAATCCCAATTTTCTTTGAAAAGAGACAGTCGTCCTCCCAAAGGAGCTGCCAGACGAGAATCTACTGGCAGCTGAAAAGGCAGGTCATTGGGTCTGTTTACGAAAGGACTGACCCCTGCCCTCACCAGAAGTCTGAGCAGGTGAACTCCCTGTTCTAGGCCTAAAAGAACCTTGAGCCCTGCCCCTACCACGTCTAGACCTACCCCTAGACTGGGAATCATAAGCAGGATATGTCCACCCCTTAGCAGGCCAATTTCTACTAAACTTGGTGGCTGTACCTGCAAAAATCTTTAACAGTTTGCATAGACTTAGCTTTGTCCTCCATTTTCTTTAAAACTGCTTCCACAGGTGAACCAAACAACACATCAGACTGTAAAGGAGCATCCAAAATCCTTGTCTTAACATGCTCAGCCAAATTTTGATCCCTCAACCAGGCATGCCTGCGAAGAACAGAACTAGTGGCAGCCACCCTCGAGGAGGCCTGCACAGCATCAAAACCACATTGCAAAGAATGCTTGCCCACTTGTTCAGACACATAAACTAAATCCAGCAATTCTTTACAATCAATACCTTCCGCCAAAGCATCCACCTTAGATTTCAATTGTGAAAGGAGATAATTTTGATATTTCAGCATGTGAAACTGACAATTCAACGCTCTCATGGCTAGAGTGGAAGAAGTATACACTTTCTTACCCCACCTATCCAACGCCCTTGCCTCTTTGTCAGTGGGAACAGGATTTTTAACCATAGAGGCCTTAACACCTTTAGGCCCCTGAGAAACAGTTTCTGGGTCCGCCCTAGGACTCTTAAACAAATACTTATGAGCTTGGGCACCCTATAGTACCTATCAGGTTTAACAGGAGCAGGAGGCAAAGAATCAGGGTTCAGGAAGCCTCTGCAAAACATCTTCCACCACATTCAACACAGGAGGTATAGCTAAGGGCCTATGCTGGGGTAAAACAAGAATTCCCTAAGCCTCTTCCTGGAATCAGAGTAATCCTGGCCTTCCCATTTAAAGTGCTCCCTCATGGAATGCAGAGTCTCTGAAAATGAAAAATCCTCAGGAGGAGAAGCCGAAGGAGTGGCATCATCCACATCAGAATCAGAATAATGAGGATACTCCTGCAAATCTTCCGCAGAAGACTCAGAAGCCCCTGAACCCTGTTCAAAACTGTCAAACTCTGGTTCCACCCTAGGCCTCTTATCAGGAGGGCCCATAGAACCTCTAATCATAGTAATCAAATCTTCTGCCATTTTAAGCATATGTTTCTTAGGTACAGAACCCGAAATGCTAGGAGAAGCCCCTACTGAAGCTGAACTTGGCCTACCTCTAAAAGAAGTTTTGGCAACAGAAGGAGAGGCTCTAACTACTTTGGGAAGAGAGGGAAGAATAGTTACCTGAGAAGCCCCCTCAGCCTGGCCTGCCTCCTGAGAGGGTACATCCTGTAACAGTAAAGTTTCTGCCTGAGACTCCATAGAAACTCCTGGCAAAACCTCTGGCTCCACTGAGCCTCCTAAAGAACCGGCGTCCGGGACTGCCGGTTCATCAACCCTAGGCTTCGCTGTTTTGTCCTTGCGCTTCTTGGGCGAAGCGGGCCGGAGCATCCGGCGGCATTTTATAATTGCAACGCTTCCCAAACACTAATCTGGCACAGTCTAACCTCCTCTTAATAGTGCGTTTGTTAAACCTAGCACAAGAGCGGCAACCAACAACGTCGTGCTCAGGCCCTAAACAAGGTATACACAATGTATGGTAATCCCTATGAGGTATTTGTTTCCCACAAGAAATACAGTTATTCACTTTTCTGACATCCGGTTAAATACTGAGGCAAGAAAAACCAAAATGTTCCCCAACGGATACTTAGCCAACTCTGATTCGGTCTGAAACTCCGGTTTGAAATATTTCAGAACGCCAACCTGCACTCGCAAAACTGCTTCTGCATCGGACCACGGCAAAAGACTGAGGATATGGCGCGGTCATGCGCATTAGTACCCTGACGTACTGACGTCAGTCTAATGCACCCTGACCGACGTCAGCCTTATACTCTGGTATTCGGGCCGACTGGATGCGGACTATACCCATAAGTAAGGACTGCAGCAATGGAAAACGAAGAACATCATCAAAGTCCTTCGCTTTGCTCCAAAGAAAAAATCTCCTCCATTTATCAGCGTAAACTTTCCTTGTACTAGGCCTTCTGGCCTCCAAAATAACATTCAAAACTTGTTGTGGAAGCTGAGACCCTCCAGGGCCTAAAACAGAATATGCCAGGCTATGAGATGCAGAGACTGAATCTTGACATTGAGGAAGTGATTGCCCTCCTGAGACAAAAGATGCGGAATCAAAGGCAGAGGCCATGGAGGCTCCTGTACCAAACTCCTCAGTAGTGGGTACCAGTGCTGTCGAGGCCAATCCGGCGCTATCAGAATCATGGATGGCTTGTCCATTCTGGCCTTCAGGAGTACCATGGGAATGAGAGGCAGAGGTGGAAAGGCATAGACATGAAGATTGCTCCAACTGAATGATAGAGCATCCACCTTCCAAGCTGTGGGATGAAACATTTTTGTGCAAAACTTTGGCAACTGGTAATTTAGTGGAGAAGCGAACAGATCTATGTCTGGAGTCCCCCATAACACTGTCAACTTTTGAAACACATGAGGATCCAGTTTCCACTCGTGAGGATCCACAATTTGTCTGCTCAACACATCCGCTAAGGAGTTCTGTGCTCCTGGTAGAAACCTTGCCTGAAGATTGAGGTGTAAACTGAGAGCAGTCTCCCACAAAATCATCGCTTGCCTGCAAAGAGGGTAAGAATGGGTTCCCCCTTGCTTGTTGATGTACCACATGACAGTAGTGTTGTCTGTTTGATCCAACACCTGTCCTGGGTGAAGTAAATCCTTGAAAGCCATCAATGCAAATTGGACTGCTAACATCTCCTTTAAGTTGATATGCAAATGTTGAAGTCTGACAGGCCACGTGTCTTGCACCCATTTTCCATTGAGGTGTGCTCCCCAAGCCTTGTCTGAGGCATCTGTCGTTAGAATCTGACTACTCTGGTCGGGTCACAGAGAGTCCCTTGTTTAGGTGACATTCCTGAGCCCACCACAAAAATTCTTTCTGAATGCAAGGTATTATCTGAATGACAGTGTCTAGATCTTGGCAGTGTTGTGTCCATACATTTTTGAGATACCATTGAAGCTTCCTCATATGCAGTTTGGCATTGGGAAGCACCAGAATACAAGATGCCATGAACCCCAAGGCTTGAAGGACTGTCCTTGCAGTCAGCCTGGACTGTAGAGACATTTGATGGAAATAAAGAGAAAGGCTTCTTTGTTTGTCCGGGGTCAAAAGGCCATCTGGGAAGCTGTATTCAGTCTCACACCCAGAAAGCACATGTCCTGAGAGGGTACTAGACTGGACTTTGTTTCGTTCACAGAATACCCTAGGCATCTTAACACTACCATCACATACTGTAGATGATGCAGAAGTTCGTCTTTGTGTTGTGCAATAATCAGGCAATCGTCCAAATAAGGATAAATCTGTATTCCTCTTAACCTGAAAAAGGCTATCACTGGAGCCAGAACCTTTGTGAACACTCTGGGCAGTAGATAAGCCAAAGGGCAATGCAGAGAACTGATAATGTAAATTTCCAGCCACGCAGGTACCTCCTGCAACTGGGCCTGATAGGAACATGAAGATAAGCCTCTTTGAGATCCAGAGTTACCATCCAGTGATCTTTTCCCAACAGAGGTAAAAGCTGTTGTAACGTTAGCATTTTGAACTTTGGAATGTCCAGATAAGTGTTGAGGATAGATAAATCCAAAATTGGTCTCCACGTGTTCCCTTTCTTCGGTACTAGAAACAGGCGAGAATAAAATCCTAGTCCCACTTCTGACAGAGGAACTGGCTGAATAGCTCCTATTTGAAGAAGTAAAGAAATCTGTTTGTGAGCCTCTATCCTTTGCCGAGGAGGAACGTCTGGCATGCCTTTGAAAGGAGGCAATGTATGGAAATAGAACTTGTAGCCTCGGTTTATAATGTCCAATACCCATTTGTCTTGGGTGACTAAAAGCCAGTTTTGCTTGAAGAGTGCTAACTTTCCTCCCAAAGGAGCTGCCAGGGAAGAAGAATCTGGCAGCTGAAAATGCAGGTCATTGGGCCTGTTTACGAAAGGACTGGCCCCTGCCCTCACCTGCAGATTGTGCAGGTGAACTCCAAGTTCTAGGCCTGAATGTACTGTGAGCTCTGCCCCTGCCACGTCTAGATCTACCCTAGACTGAGAATCAGAAGAAGGGTAGGTCCACCCCTTAGTAGGCCAATTTCTACTAAACTTTGGTGGTTGCACCTGCAAAAAATCTTTAACAGTCTGCATGGACTTAGCCTTGTCTTCCATTTTCTTCAAAACCGACTCCACAGGGGTACCAAACAAAACTTCAGACTGTAAAGGGGCATCCAGAATTCTAGTCTTAACATGCTCGGACAAATTCTGATCCTTAAGCCAGGCGTGCCTACGAAGAACTGAACCAGTGGCAGCCACCCTAGAAGAGGCCTGTACAGCATCAAAACCACACTGCAAAGAATGCTTACCCACCTGTTCAGAGACATGTACTAAATCCTGCAATTCTTTACACTCTATGCCCTCTGCCAAAGCATCCACTTTAGATTTTAGCTGAGAAAGGAGGAAATTCTGATATTTCAACATATGAAACTGGCAATTTAAAGCCCTCATTGCTAAAGTAGAAGAGGTATACACCTTCTTACCCCATCTATCCAAAGCTCTAGCTTCCTTATCTAGAGGAACCGGATTCTTTACAACAGAAGCTCTAACACCCTTAGGCCCCTGACTAATAGTTTCTGGGTCCGCCCTAGGACTCTTATACAGATATTTATGAGCCTCAGGCACCCTATAATACCTGTCCGGTTTAACTGGCAGGAGGCAAAGAATCTGGATTAAGGGAAGCCTCGAGAAAACATCTTGAACAACATCCAAAACAGGAGGTATAGCCAAGGGTCTATGCTGTGGTAAAAACAAGAATTCCCTAAGCCTCTTCCGTGAATCAGAGAAATCCTGTCCTTCCCACTTAAAATGCTCCCTCATGGAATGCAGAGTTTCTGAAAATGAAAAATCCTCTGGAGGAGAAGCAGAAGGAGTGGAATCCTCTGCATCAGAATCCGAATAAGGGGGAAAATCTTGAATATCTTCAGCAGAAGAGTCTGAGTCATCTGAGGCCTGATCCAAACTTTCCAACTCTGGCTCCACCCTGGGCCTCTTATCAGGAGGGGGCATAGAACCTCTAATTAAAGTAATCAAATCTTCTGTCATTTTAAGCATGTGCTTTTTAGGCACAGACCCTGAAGTACCTGGAGGGACACCAGAGGAAGGCAAAACAGACCTGCCCTTAGAAGAAACAGCAACTAGTTTCAGCAGCACAAATAGAAAAGCAACACCACAGGATCCACTTGATGAATTTATTAAAACAAGAAACAGCTTCTCTCTCTCTCAGTATACTCCTTGAAGGCTTTTTGGCCGAGACGTCAGAGAGAGAGAAGCTGTTTCTTGTTTTAATAAATTCATCAAGTGGATCCTGTGGTGTTGCTTTTCTATCTGCCCTTAGAAGAAGCCTTAGAAATAGTATCAGAAGGCCTAACCACCTTAGGCATAGAAGGGAGAACAGTAACCTGAGAGGCCCCTTCAGCTTGACCTGACTCCTGTAAGGCCACATCCTGCAAAATCAAAGTTTCCCCCTGAGACTCAACAGAAACTTCAGCCGGATCCGCCTGCTCCACTGTAGTTTCTGCAGGACCGGCGTCCGAAACGGACGAATCAACCTGTCTAGGTTTCAAGGATTTGTCTTTGCGCTTCTTGGAGCGGGCCGGAGGATCCGACGGCATATTATAATTACACCGCTTACCAAAGACTAACCTAGCACAATCTAACCTTCTTTTATAGTGCGCTTATTAAACCTAGCACAAAACCGACACCCGACTACGTCGTGGTCCGGTCCTAAACAAGGAATGCAAAGAGAGTGATAATCCCTATGCGGTATCTGTTTCCCACAAGAAATACAATTATTCACTTTTTCTGACATCCGGAATTAACTGAGGCAAGAAAAACAAAAATATTCCCCACGGGTACTTAGCCAACTTGGTTTGGTCTGAAACTCAGAATCTGAAAATTTCAGAACGCCGACGGCACTTGCAACGCTGCTTCTGCATCGGACCATACGGCAAAAAGACTGAGGATATGACGTTGGTCATGCGCTTTTATACCCTGACGCTCTGATGTCAGATCTGAGCGCCCATGACGGACGTCAGCCTAATACTTTGGTATTCGGGCCGACCGAGGACAGCGGACTACCCATATGTAAGGACTGCAGCAATGTGAGATGAAGAACATCCAAATGTTCCACAAAGAGAAACGAAGCTGTAAACTATAAACTGCTTTACTTTGCGAACTCTTAATCCAATAAACAAGAGTCAAAATCACCATAGAGTGTTCATTCGAACCTACTCATCCACTGGGCAATAGCTTGTAGAAAAAACACGCAGCCAGCATGTAAAAATAAATCCAAGCGTCCAGTAGAAACCACGTTTATTAGAATAATTAAAACACAGGGCTAGCGCTTTCAACGAATCTTCATCAGGCCAGTGGATGAGTAGGTTCGAATGAACACTCTATGGTGATTTTGACTCTTGTTTATTGGATTAAGAGTTCGCAAAGTAAAGCAGTTTATAGTTTACAGCTTCTTCTCTTAATGAACATTTGGTTACCTTCTGTGACTGACTTGAACTGAACACAGCAAGTATACTTCCCACTATTTAAGCCTGGTTTTTTGTTGTACTTTACTAGTTCATCCATTTGGCCTTACAGGAAAAATAAAAACAGAAATGATGTACTTACCATAATTCTGCATCCTTTTAATCCTAGTTTGTCATATCCAGTTTGGTCTACTGACAGTGCTTCTTGTCTCGGGATCCTGCAGAAATAATAATTCTCATAATCCTCTATGTACTGGCCGACTTCAGACCATGTTTGCAGACTTATGGTGATAAGACCAGAAGAACATATTTTTATGCTTTTAACTATGAAGGGACATAAGAGCTTCAAGCAGGTTAACTAGTTCTTTAGGAAGAGGGGAAAATGAGGAACAGGGAAGGGGGGAGGGATGTCATATCAGTCCAACTGGGATGAAAAGGATTCAGCAGTACGGTTAAGTAGATTACTTCTGCATTCTATTTCATCTGTTCTGTCCAATCTGAATAATTGGACAGAAAAAAAAAGTTACGTACTTACCATAACATTCCATGTGAGTTGTTCATCTCGCCTTCATTCATACAGATGGGTTCGGAGCCAATCCCTTGGCTCCGAGTCGGCCTACTACAAAGCTTGAGGTCTTCAAATAGCTTGAGGCCAAGTCCCTATCCCATGATGCACCTAGAGTTACCTCAGACCTTGTTTGCTGTGTATAACAATACCATATGTCATTCTATCACTCCATAAGAGAAAGTATAGAAGGGTTGAGCAACCAGGAAGAATCCAGCATCTCGGTCTTCTAAAAGCCCATGAGGGGGCATGAGGGAGGGAAGTAAGAATGAAGCCGAGATGAACTCACATGGAACGTTATGGTAAGTACATACCTTCTTTATGTGAAGTTGTTTTATCTTGCTGTTCATTCTTACAAATGGGTAGCGTCCCAAGCACCATCTATCTCGGATGGCTCACGGGAGTATGTTTTTCAGGACAGCAGAACCAAAAGAGGTCATGTCCCTGGAGGCCCTGTCAACTTTGTAATGAGTGATAAAGGTATGCGGTCTTGACCATGTGGCTGTTGCACAAATGTTATCAATAGGAAGTCTGGCAGAAAAGGCAGAGGATGTAAAAACTGCTCTTGTTGAGCGAGCCTTAATTTTGTGTTGTAAGGGCATACTGGCAGCTGAATAAGCAAATGTGATACAATCAGATAACCACTTAGACAGACTTGTTTTAGCCACTAGCACACCTTTCCTGGAGTCTGAAAAGGAAACAAAAAACTGTTCCGATTTCCTAAAATCTTTTGTTCTATCCAAGTAAAATCTGAGCTGTCTGTGAACATCAAGTTTGTGCAGCATATATTCTAGATTGTTGCAGTGACTGGGGAAGAAAACTGGCAGATCAATAATTTGATTAAGCTTAGTTTCAGTGCACACCTTAGGCAAAAAGGAAGGGTTTCTTCAAAGTGAGAGACTGTCAGCATGGAAAATCAAATAAGGAGGTTTAATGGACAAGGCTTGAAGCTCTGACACTCTGCGGGCAGAAGTAATAGCTACTAAAAAGATAGTCTTCCATGATAAAAATATGAGGTCACATGAGGAAGCTGGTTCAAATGGAGGAAGTATAATGCAGGAAAGCATAACATTTAGATTCCATGGGGAATAGGGAGATTTCACAGGTGGTCTGAGATGAAAAGTCCCTTTGAGAAAGGCTTTGGATAATTTGTGGGACATAATATTCAATCCTTCGAATCCAAGATGAAAATTAGAAATGGCAGCATTTTGAACACGAACTGTTGCTGCTGCAGCTCCTTTGTTGAAAATCATAGTCAAGAACTCTAAAATGGAGGCCATAGGGGCTGGGTAAAGATCAATATTGTTTTTAGAAGCCCAAATAGAAAAATGTTTTCCGTTTGCTAAGGTATAGCTTCCTCGTAGAGGATTTATGAGAGGATAAAAGAATTTGCTTCATCTCACTGGAAAGGTTATGGAACCCGGCTATGATGGGAATTGGAGCAGCCAAGCTGTCAGCTGCAAGGACTGCAGAGAGGGATGAAGTTCCCCCGACAAGTGCGTCAGAAGGTCCATTACTGTGTCCTGAATCCAAGAGTCCTCCAAAAGATGAAGTCAAAGGAAGGGGAACCAAATCTGACGAGGCCAATGAGGGGTTATTAGAATGATGGTCCTTTCCAGGGTTTCTGCTTTCTGTAGAACTTTGGGAATCAACGGGATTGGTGAAAATGCATAGAGGAGACCCGGAGGCCAATCGTGAATGAGTGCGTCCCTTGGGGCTTCTCCCGGAGGGGGAATCAGGGCAAAGTAGCTTCTGCAATTCGTGTTCATGTGACTGGTAAAAAGGTCGCAGCAAGGCTGGCCCCACCTGCGGAATATCCGGTTCACTATTTCTTTCTTGAGGGACCACTCATGGGGCAACAAAACAGCTCTGCTCAGCTTGTCTGCTATCACGTTGGATTCCCCCGGGATGTGCGTTGCTAACAGAAAATGCTGAGTGGATAAAGCCCACTGCCATACTCTTAGGGCCTTGCGACAAAGGGGATATAACCAGGTTCCTCCTTGTTTGTTAGGTATCAGACCACTGACATGTTGTCTGTCTGAATCGCAATCGTACCCAGTGGAAGAGAGTCCTGGAAGTACTGCAACCTCAAAAGTACTGCTCTCATCTCTAGGACATTGATATGCAGATGTGTCTCTTGATCGGTCCATGTGCCTTGGGCTGTCCTTCCCTGAAAATGCCCCCCCCCCCGCCACTCTATCAGGGAAGCGTCACTGTGGCCGCTGGTGGAGATAAAACAAATGGACAACCTTTCATGACATGAAGTGAGGTCAACCACCACTGAAGATCCTTTTTGCAAGAGTTTGTGATCATTATCAGGTGAGACATGGGGAGCTCTTGGTAAGACCACTGAGTGAACAACAGCCATTGCTGTATCCGCATGTGCATGCAACCCAGTGGTATGGCCAGAATTGCACCTGCCATCATACCTAACAACTTTAGAACTTCTGATGCTGGAGCCTTGTTTTTGGATATCAGATTGCGGACCTGCTGGCGGAGTAGTAAGACTCTTTCTACTGGAAGTCTTAGCGTGGTGGTGGTGGTGTCCAGTTCTGCTCTGATAAAAACGGTATGTTGCGTTGGCGACAAGGCAGATTTTTTTGAGTTTATTGTAATGCCCAGCTGGCTGCAGAGCGACAGAGTGGAATCCCTGGCTTGAATGAGTTGATGCCTGGTGGTGGTGGTGAGGAGCCAATCGTCTAGGTAGAGAAACATCTGGAATCCTAAATATCTCAGGTGAGCCGTAACCACTGCTATACATTTGGTGAACTCTCTGGGGGCTGTAGTGAGATCAAAGTGCAAGGCTCAAAACTGGTAATGATTGGCTCCCAGCTGGAAGCGCAGATGATCCCTGGATGGTCTGGCGATTTTTATGTGGTAGTACACATCCTGGAGATCTACCGAGCACATCCAATTGTCTTTGCCTAAAAAGGGAAGTATCGACTAAAGCATGATTATCCGAACCCTCTCTTTCTTGACAGATTTGTTTAGCCCGCTGAGATCCAATATAGGTCTCCAGTCCCCTGTCTTTTTTGGAACTAAAAAGAACCTTGAGTAAGTTCCAGATCCTGTCTGGTCTGCTGGGACTGGTTGGATGACTCTTTTTCTTAGCAACCCCCCACCTAAACACACTGTTCAACCTCAGCATCTCCACAGGCTATGTGCCCATAGAATGGTGCACAGCAATGGTTATTCCGCTCCACAAAGGAGGGGCCACAACTGACCCTGGTAACTGACTAGCCTGGTCTGCAAGGCTATGGAGTGCATCATCATAGAACTCATTAACCAAGACATTGGGAACCTCCAAACACTTGACTCAACCCAGTTCGGCTTTAAGGGCAGATCATGACTACTAAACTTGGTTGACTTCTTTGAGACAGTCACCAAGGCCATAGATGAGGGTAAGGTGGTTCACACAGCCTACCTTGACCTCGCCAAGGCGTTCAACACCATTCTTCACTCAGGTATTATAGAAAAACTCACCAGCCTGAACATAAACCCCTACGTCACAAGATGGGTTGCCAACTGGCTTACAGACAGAACTCACGCGGTAAGAATAGCAGGCTCCAGGTCCAACTCTAAACCAGTCACAAGTGGTGTCCCACAAGGCTCAGTCCTGGGACCCCTACTGTTCGGCATATACTTCTCAGATGTACAGGCAAACACAGGAGAACTATGGCTAACCAAGTTCACCAATGACTCCAAACTGGGAGCCATAATTGACTCTCCGGCTGACATGGACATCCTCCAAAAAGGCCTTACTGAGACGGACACCTGGTGTCAAAGTCATGGCCTCAAGTTAAATGCCAAAAAATACATAGTCATCCCATTTGGGAAAAACAAAACACCCACAAATTATCACATAGGTGGCAGCCCCCTTAATACAGAAGAGGTAATAAGAGATCTGGGGACCCGGGTAGATAGTAATCTCTCCTTTGACAATAAAATTGCCAAAGTAGTTAGGAAATCCTTCTACATGGCCCATCTAATTACTAAAGGGTTTGCATCTAGAAATAAAGTGGTTATAGTGCCCCTCTACTCGTCACTCATCAGACCCATCATAAAGTACAATGCCCCATTTGGGATGCACCTCACAAGACACTTCCAACAGCTGGAAAGATCACAAAAGTACCTCACCAAGAGGATTACTGGCCTCAAACATATGTCCTCCGCAGACCGACTGAAAAAACTCCGGCTGTACTCAGTGGCATATTGCTTATTCAGAGGTGATCTCTGCCTGACTTACAAAGCCATGTCCAACTCTGAATTGATGGACATGCTCCACCTAAAGAAATCCAAGTCACTGCGAGCCACGCGCTCTAGTGAGCTAAACCTCGCCACAACAATAAATAGAACATGCTGGAGGGATAGATTCCTGTCACAGAGACTTCCAATGCTTTGGAACAAAATTCCTATCTACATTAGGCAGAGCCCCTCACTAACACTCTTCAAGAGAAACCTTGATGAGTGGATGGGTAACAGAAAATACACCCCTGGGATCACTTCATTGGCTCTGCTTGACAGAGGCTCAGTTAATTAATCAATGGGGCGGCGAAAGCCGACACACTCTGGCTAGGCTTATAAATGTCCTCGGGCAGATAGCCTAGAAACTACCTATGAACCTATTAATATTTGGACCTCTACTGTTGCTTGCTCCCTGTAACTGGGTGGAACGTCTGGGATTTTTCTTGTCGGTGGAGGGGGTATGGAGAAAGGAATGAAGTATCCTGTGGAAATGATACTTTGTACCCAGTTGTCATTTGTTTTTTTGAGCCAGGCGTCTGCATACAATGATAGGTGACCTCCAACTGCCTCCAGAGTAGGACAGTCGGGCCTCTTTTCAGGAGCGCTGGTAGGGCTTCCCAAATAAGTGATCTCTGTTGCCCTGGTTTTGCGGACCCCCTCTGCCGCAAGGGCAATGTCTTCCATTATTGCCCTCTCCTCTGCCCCTGGATGGGGGTTCACCACATGTGTCCTGAAAGGCTCCTTGGGTTTTTCGGAACCACATTTTCTCTCCCCTTTAATCTTTGGGGTAGGGTCTGGTAGGGGTGGAAAAAACAGACTTCGACGGCAGACAGAATCTTTCCTTCCTGCTCACACCTGGTCAAAGTTTCCTTAACTTTGGGCCCAAAAAGGGACGAGCCATCAAAAGGGGTATACACAAAGGATGACTTGAAGGGCCCCAAGATGGAACACAAGCGCATCCAGGAGTGTCTCCTAAGAGTAACTCCTGTACCACTGCCCTGCTCGTTCCATCACCTGCATACGAAATGAGGCATATGGACGAGTTAACAATGGAGTTGAGGGTAGCAAGCTGGGAGGCAACTTTGTCTGTAGCTGCTGCAGCTACTGTACCCTGAAGGGTATCTCCCAGCTCTTTAAGGAGATCTCTTTGCAGTCTCGTGAAATGGGTTAGGTAGTTGAGCGAACGGAGTGCAAAGGTCGCTGAACTATAAGTGTGCTATCTATTCATGTGCCTGGAATCTTTGTTAGGAGGATGGATAGAAGAGGAAGTTTCTGAAATTTCCTTTTTGATGGCTGCTGCCACCACCATGGCATCAACTGGCACACCCTTGGTCAGGAAGGATTTGTCTTGGGGAGCAGAGATGAATTTATTAGGCCTCCTAGGGACAGGCTCCATGGTGTCTGGAGACTCCCACACCCTTTTTGAGACCAGCTGTATAAGCTCATTGAAGGGCAGAGACACTTAAGAGGTGGAGGGCTGAGACTCGAAAGCCTTCAGAACTGACTCATCTTCAGTAGGGTTTGTGGACCGCCAGTCACCCCTCCACCTAAGGATTTCTATTCTCTCAGCTAATGAGATATCCTGAGAGGGGGACAGAGGGGACACTTCTGATTTACCCAAGTCAGTATCAGATGTGAGGGACTCATGTGGGGAGTCTAGATGTTTCCTCTTACAAACTCTCTTCCTGGGAACCTCATCAGTAGGAGCTTCTGGTGAGGTCTTGGAAGAGCACAGGCCCACCCAATGAATCTTCCTGAGGCTCTGGGTCTCTACACTTGGCCAGGATCTGTGAAGCAGAAGCAGACACAGGCACTTTAGTGGAGGAAGATGCCAGACCTGAGGTCGAGGATGTCTTAGGAGACATAACTCTCCTTATGGCTTCGAAGGCACCTCTGCTCTGATGCGAAGGGACCGACGGATCCAAGGAAACCGTCGATACCCCCAGCACCAGGACAGTGGGCTCCGAGCCAGAGGTAGGAGCCATGCTCATCTGAGCCAAACAATAACTCTTAGGATAGCAAGCGTAGATCCCCTGGACTCGAGCCGTGAATCAGAAGCAAACTCGCCTGTTGCTTTTTGTCACACAACTTTATTCGATAACTGCCAGCACCACAAAGTACATCTAGTAATAATGGTTGAGCGCTTTCATCTGCATTTACCAGATTTCTTCAGAACCATTTACCTTAACATGTCACTTCCTTTATATACACAAATTTTTGGCGCCAAAAAGTTAATTACATAATTGGTTAAAAACCAAATTGTTAATTAAAAACAAAATCACTCAATTGACATTTGTTGTGAATTAATTAAAATGCAATAAAAAAGTCACAAAAATATGTATATTAACCACTGTCATAAAATGTACTATATAGTAGTACTAAAGTGCTTTTATACAGTGCATGATACATTTCATTATTGGGTCCCTTATACTATCTACCCTATGCTAAAATTTTAAATTTATAAATTCATAATAAATATATATAAATAAATAAAAATATATATTGTGTGTTAATGTATAAAATATATATAAAATGTACTCGGCTGATTAAATTTCCTTACTCTAACGCCAGAAAAGGCTTGATACTTATATAGTCATTTATACCCGGGGGGGATGTGGCATCTAAACATATCTGCCACTTGCTTTCTAACCAAGCTAAATATATTTTCCAATTTCCTCCTCTGTCATTTACCTCTACCTGGTCTATAATAGCAAATTTAAAACTATGTTCACTTCCCTTTTCTATAATGTGTCTACTTAGAGCGTTCTTAGTATCTCCTTTCCTAATACTATACAGGTGCTCATATACGAGTTTTGAATTTCCTCTCAGTCTTTCCTATATAGTATACGCATTTCTCACACTCAGCAATATACACAATACGCTGTGTATTGCAATTACCCTTCTTAGGATATACTACAGATTTCACAATATTCTTAAGTCTCATCCTACATTTTGTATTAATATATTTACACTGACTACATGCACCACAACTCGTAGTGCCCTTCCTACTGTTTCCTGTGTAGGCCTTTTTCTTAGTCTCTATTATTCTTTTTAAATTCAAACCTGTTTTATATACTATAGAGGGTTTCGTACCTAGTATGTTTCCAATAGGTACATTACTAGTAATTATGTCCCAATGTTTCTTTAAAATTTCTGTCATAATGTTGGTGTAGGGGTTAAACCTGATGATGCATACTCTATTATCTCGGTCTATTTGGACTTTAGTACTCACCATACTGCCTGTACCCAGTAGTGGTACATATTTACTACCCCATTCTTTCTTAACATAAGACGTAATGTTGGTCAACATGTGTTTAGGGTAACCTCTATCTAAAAATAATTTAAAAAGAGTATCTAATTCACTTTGCATAATCTCCTTAGTCGATGACATTCTGGCTATCCTTATGCATTGGCCTTTAACTACATTACGAAAGATGTGGCCAGGATGACAACTGCTATAATGTATGTAGTCATTTGAAAACGTGGGTTTTCTGTATATTCTAGACTCAAACCCTTGTCCTGTAGTACTAATCCAAGTGTCCAGATATGCTATTCCCACTTTGTCATACTGGTAGGTAAATTTGAGGAATTCCGTGGTGTTATTAAGGTACTCTAAGAACTCTTGTATCTTCTCTTCTGGGCCTTTCCATAAAATAAACATGTCGTCCAGGAACCTAGTGTATAATCCGATGTATTGGTAATATTCACTTGGGAAGATGCACTTGTTCTCCCACTCGAGCATAACCAAATTAGCAAAAATGGGGCACAAGAAGCCCCCATTGCAACACCACGAGTTTGTTTAAAGTGTTGACCAGTGGAAGATGTAGTTGTGGTCTAGGACCAGCCCCATCATATCCATGATGAGATTGATCCTGTCCCAACTACAACCTGAATACTTGGTCATGCTATTACAAAAATATTCAAGACCAATATCTGCCGGTATACTGGAAAATAAATCTTTCACATCAACTGTGAGGAAAATCAAATTCTCCTGCCAAACTTCATCCGTTAGTTTGCTCAAAAATCCCATGAATCTTTTACTATGTGGTTAACTTTAGTATATATATGTTTCATCCAGTGGTCAATGGCTACCCCTAACTTGAATGTTTTCGATTTGGAGCCAGATATTATAGGTCTAAAAGGTGGATGTTCCAGATTTTTATGTAATTTAGGTATTCCTATAATTTTAGATAATAATGGAAAATCATTTTTGAAAAATTCATATACTTCATTGGTTATTCTTCTATCTAATAAATACTCCTCTACAGCAAAATCGATCCTTCTATATCCTGTATTTATTTGGTTCAACGACACTTGTTCGTAGTTACCAGATTCATTTAGGATCTTCTGTATTTCCCTTAGATATTCTTTATTTTCAAAAATCACAAAACACAAAGGATGACTTGAAGGGCCCCAAGATGGAACACAAGCGCATCCAGGAGTGTCTCCTAAGAGTAACTCCTGTACCACTGCCCTGCTCGTTCCATCACCTGCATACGAAATGAGGCATATGGACGAGTTAACAATGGAGTTGAGGGTAGCAAGCTGGGAGGCAACTTTGTCTGTAGCTGCTGCAGCTACTGTACCCTGAAGGGTATCTCCCAGCTCTTTAAGGAGATCTCTTTGCAGTCTCGTGAAATGGGTTAGGTAGTTGAGCGAACGGAGTGCAAAGGTCGCTGAACTATAAGTGTGCTATCTATTCATGTGCCTGGAATCTTTGTTAGGAGGATGGATAGAAGAGGAAGTTTCTGAAATTTCCTTTTTGATGGCTGCTGCCACCACCATGGCATCAACTGGCACACCCTTGGTCAGGAAGGATTTGTCTTGGGGAGCAGAGATGAATTTATTAGGCCTCCTAGGGACAGGCTCCATGGTGTCTGGAGACTCCCACACCCTTTTTGAGACCAGCTGTATAAGCTCATTGAAGGGCAGAGACACTTAAGAGGTGGAGGGCTGAGACTCGAAAGCCTTCAGAACTGACTCATCTTCAGTAGGGTTTGTGGACCGCCAGTCACCCCTCCACCTAAGGATTTCTATTCTCTCAGCTAATGAGATATCCTGAGAGGGGGACAGAGGGGACACTTCTGATTTACCCAAGTCAGTATCAGATGTGAGGGACTCATGTGGGGAGTCTAGATGTTTCCTCTTACAAACTCTCTTCCTGGGAACCTCATCAGTAGGAGCTTCCGGTGAGGTCTCGGAAGAGCACAGGCCCACCCAATGAATCTTCCTGAGGCTCTAGGTCTCTACACTTGGCCAGGATCTGTGAAGCAGAAGCAGACACAGGCACTTTAGTGGAGGAAGATGCCAGACCTGAGGTCGAGGATGTCTTAGGAGACATAACTCTCCTTATGGCTTCGAAGGCACCTCTGCTCTGATGCGAAGGGACCGACGGATCCAAGGAAACCGTCGATACCCCCAGCACCAGGACAGTGGGCTCCGAGCCAGAGGTAGGAGCCATGCTCATCTGAGCCAAAGCCCAGAGAGGCAGAGTCGGAACTGACAAGTCGGTTCGACTATCTTCCACAGACCTGACCAGAGAGTGTCGGCTCCTAGAGTCCTTGATCGGTGCCGAGGATGTCAGTGTAAACAGAGCCAAAGACACTGGAGCAGGCATCGGCTCCACAATCAACAAGTCTGACTCCTCTTGCTCTGAAGTACCAGTATGGCTCAGAGGAGGAAGATTTAAAGCTAGCATAAGGATCTTTGGCTCCGAAGCCGCCTGGGTCAGAGCCGATAAAAATTTTGCAAAGACCGGTGCCTGTAAAAGCTTCTGCACTACATGATCCACATCCAAATCAGAGAGGCTAATGGAAGACTGAGATGAATGGATCGTAGGTGGTACTGACTGTAATAATGGAGATTTTGGAATTCCGGATACCAGTTCCAAAACCGGGGACTGGCTCCGAAAAGATAAGACAGTTTCTTTACTCAGAATTTAAACAGGCCTAAGAAAAAAGAGGCCAAATATTAAGCTATGAAAAAAGGCACACAAGGGAAAGGGAAACTACACAGAAAGCTGTAAGAGCTTAACTAACTACTTTTAGAAGAAATATCAACAATATTTGAAATACAATGAAAAGTAAGGTTTTTACTGGCCCGAGCTAGCGAAAACCTCTGATCTGTTGCAGCGGCAAACTAGATCTGAGGTAACTCTAGGTGCATAATAGGATAGGGACTTGGTCACGAGCTATTTGAAGACCTCGAGCTTTGTTGTAGGCTGACATGGAGCCGAGGGATTGGCTCTGAACCCATCAGTAAGAATGAATGGCGAGATATAACAACTTCACATCCTAAGTTACCTGACTTCCTGGGTGGCAACATGGCAAGACATCTCTGAGAACTGTAGGCTCAAAGGAGGCTCCTGATCTGGAAATTATATCCAGTTTGCAATGCTAGCAATGTAGACCATGCTGCTGTACCAGAAGAGGGCTGATAAAAGTTGTGGAAACTGAGACAGATTTTCTGGAATGAGCTTTTGGTTTAGCTAGTAGTGAATTGTTTCCAGAAGAGTATGCTAAGGGTCTTCTTCTTTGGGCTTTTTCCTGGTTAGGGGTCGCCACAGTGGATCACATGTCTGCTCATGATTGGCAATGGAGTTTTACAGTGTCGAGTTGCCAGCCCGGCACCCAACCTTCCACGGAAGGCACACACATGCACGCACTCATGTCTAGAGCCAATTTAGAGTGTCCAATCCAGCTACAGCATGTCTTTGGGATGTTGGAGGAAACCGGAGCACCTGGAGGAAACTCACGCGACCACAGGGAGGACATGCAGACTCCGCACAGAAGGCACCCCAGCCAAGGATTGAACCGGAAAACCTCTTGCTGTGAGACGACAACGCTAACCGCTGCACCACCGTGGCCACCCCAGAAGAGTATGCTAAGGGTATGCAATATAAAAGCCACCTGAACAGTTATTTTGGAAACCTTTTGACCCAGCTTGTTTGGGGGCAAATGATATGAATATGAACAGTAAAATCTGAATTGTCTATGCACATTTAGCATGTGCAAAAGGTAGTCTGTTATTAGAGTGATTAGGGAAGACAGGTAAATGGACTGGCCAATTTAGATTTGACTTTGAAGCAGTTTTGGAAATAAATGACAGTTTGGTTCACAGACAAACTCTGCCCTTGTGAACAAAAAAAAAGTCTGGATACAGATAAGATAAAGGTTGCAGTTCTTAAATTGTCCTGGCTGATGTGATGTCAACCCAAAACAGTTTTCCATTATAAAAATGTTAGAAGTCTTGCTCGAAAGGGACTTTTGTTAGAGTTTCCAGGACAAAACTGTAATCTTCAGGGTTAGTGTAGGGTTTTTTACTGGATGACATAGGAGGAAGCTCCTTTCAAGAATGCCTTGCATAACTTGTGTGATATGAGAGAATGGCTGTGAAAAACATTACGAATATTAGAAATGGATGACAGCTGTAGTTTGACAGCCAGCATCAAATAATTGGATACAACTGTAAGACCACTGGAAAGAAGCAAAAAAGGATTGATACCTTGTTAAATAGCACATACAGAGAAGCATTTCCATTTGCCTTTGTACACATTACAAGTAGATTCGTTTGAAGTGGATAGAATGTAATGTAAACCACACTCTGGGATAAGGAATGCTTCTTGGCCATCAAGGGAAATGGAGAACCCTTGTTGTCAACTTCAGGTTCTGACAGTTTGGGTGAGGCTGTCCAGACAAGACAGAGAGAGAGAGAGAGATGAGTTGGGTGAGGATTTACAAGATATGGATGCTTTGTTAACTGAGGCCTAAGCAAGGCCAATCAGATTTGTCTGGACCAAACTGGGGCAATGAGGATCACTGTTACTTTGCATGCCAATGATTTCTGTAAAAATCTGGAGATAACTGGAGAAAGGTATATAGAAGTCTGGGGCCACTGAGACTAGAGCACCTCTCAAGGGGATCAGGCCAAAGTAACTGTTGCATTTGGTGTTGGATGAGAAAGCAAAAATGGCTGCAGCAGAGGTTTGCCCCAGTAGCAGAACATTTGCTGAGCTGCCCTGGAAATTAAACAAGACTCATGAAGCATCAGTGTGGACCTGCTGAACCTATCCATTAGGCAGCTGTCTTTTCTCATTGTATGTACTGTGATCAGAAAGTGACGAGAAGTAATTGTTCATTGCCAAACCCTCACAGCCTCTATGTAAAGGGGGGAAGATTTGATTCCTCCTTGCGTGTTTATATAGCATACAATACATTTTCTGTTTTAATGGAGATCACTGCTGGGGGAAAAAGGTTCTGAACTTCTTGCAACATGAGGATAACCAACCTCATCACCAGGATGATGATGTGAAGGATGGCCTCTGAGTCCATGTCCCTTGAATCACTCTCCCCTCGAAGTGCCCCCCATCCAAGAAGAGGAGGCATCCATTATGACTGTTGCTCAAAGAGAGGGAAGAATAAAGGGTCTTCCCATAGAAAATTAAAGTTATGTACTCACTATAGCTATGCATCTATGTTGTCCATTTTCATTCTTCCTCAACATGTGGTTATTAGCTCTGACCTCGGATGCAACTCAACCACATACACTAGACTTTTGGGTCCAGCTCTCAAGTTCCTCCCTCTACCCATAATGCCCGCATCTATATTAGATGATCAAACTTTTAAAAGTTCGAAAATCTAATAACAAAAAAAAAAAAACACAGAAAAAACCTACCTGAACGTTTTAAGAAGGGGGTCAAACCCCCCCACCCCCGTTCTTTAAATATACCAACTCTGAGATAGCACTACAGTGCAGGAAAGGGAAATCTTCACATTCCGCACTGTACGGAGATCTCCGTTGAAATGTTCGTAATTTTAAAAGTTCGATCATATGGTGTTGACCATATGACTTTCGAACTTCTAAAAGTTCGATAACGTAATATAGACCCTAATGCCCCAGTCAGCTAACATTACCTCAGATCAAGTTTGCTGCCTTATAGACCCTAAGATAGAGCAGTAAGATTGGATGCTGGTGTCACTCATCTGGTCAGGTTAAAACAGAGGAACATTCGTAGGTTCAGTTCAAGCAGCTTTATTACACACAAACATATCAGGAATGAGGCTATGTAACTTAAACTTCAATAAACTTATAAACAGACTGACTACCACACTCATAATGTTAAACCTCTGGCGCTGTTCTCTCAAAATGGCACTGCTGCCTGCATGTGCTCACTATTTATACGCATGTGTTTACATTTGGAAATGCTTCTTAAAGGTATATACACATGCTTTGATCTACAGCTGGGGTTTAAGCTTGGCAAAAAAATATTTACTTATTTATTTAGTTATTTATTGACATTTGGTAACTAGGAAAGTCCACTGGGTCAGAGACCCATTTTCAGTGGAGGTCCGGAGAGAAAAATTCCAAGTACAGTTAGAGTATCCCTCAAGATAGATGTATTAATTAGAATACTGATAGAGTAAGCTGTTGCATCTGTGTTGTCCATTTTTATTCTCCCTGAACTCCACACCCACTCTCCTTCCTCCTGCTTTTCATTTTCTGGAGTGACCTTGTGTTTATTGTGGAACCTAAAAATGAAACGCTTTGATGTTTTTATAAATACTTGTCATACAAATATTATAACTACCTTTATACTCTATAAATGCATTATAACCCCACTGCACAAAGGGAACCACAAACAACTTAACTATCATCCCATCTCATTTCCATTCTCCCTCCATTATCTACAATATTAGAAAAATGTATACAAAGTCAACTACTAAAATACCTCTGTGATAATTTCCTTGCCTTTACCAAACATGGTTTTCGACCTGCACACTGTACTACAATACCCTACTGTCCTTTACTGACGCTGTGAACAAGGCTTTGGACACCGGTCTACAAACATCAGTACTTTTACTAGACCTTTCCAAAGCATTCGACACAGTACCACATACTAAACTAATTCAGCGGCTTGTAACTTTAGGTTGCTCCCAACATACCCTTACCTGGTTCTCTAACTACCTGAATAACAGACAATCTGTTAAATGGCAAAATAAACAATCTGGATACATAGTCAATAAAACAGGCATCCTACAGGGGTCTAGCTGGGACTTTTCTTATTTAATGTGTTCATCATAAATGATCTTCACGCTGTCTCTCCTCAAAGTTCACTCATCCAATACGCTGATGATTCTGCTATTATATTCCTTCTCCAATAACTCCTCTGACCTCCACAATATAAGACAAAAGGCCTTTTCAAACATAGAAACTTGGCTAAATGAAGCACAACTTCTTCTAAATCCCAAAAAATTCAAACTACTATTGTTTTCATTTAAATGACCTACACACGACTAAGCTTTACTCCAATAACAGGACCAGAATTGAAGTAGTGAAGTCAGCGAAATTATTATGCATTATTAGCAATGATAAATTATCCTTTGAGCAACATATTCTGAACACAATAAAACACACTTTAAACTAGGCAAACTCTATAGACAGAAATTATATATGGATAAACCCACAAAAATAAAACCGGCAAATACCTTCCTACTCCCATCCCTTCTCTATGGTTCCCCTATTTTTACTAACCTACACACACCCGTAAGCAACAAACTATAATCATGCTACTATAAAATAGCAAAATTCACCACTGGATTATCATACCAAGCTCACCACTGTCAATCCATTAATGAACTGAAATGGTGTGAATTCCCCCACTTCCTTCATTACACCCAGCTAGCACTAGTTCATAAACTAATATACAACACAAAAAATTACCCTTCTCCTCGTTCTACCCTACAGTTCTACACCCCCAACAGAAACCTTCAGTCCACTAACAAACTCCTCTTAAATGTTTCCAAACTCAGTAAAAGGGCTGGACAAAGCCTGCACTCACACTCTGTATCTCAACTATGGAATACCCTACACCCCTCTATCACACAATTGGATTTTTTAAAAACTTTTAAACCTCACTTTAAAAAACATTTCCTTGACAAACCAATATGCCCCTGTTTACAAAACCTTAAACCAAGTTAAACTACAGTATGTCAAACATATCAAAGTAGTATACCTCCTATCAATGTCAAGATAATCCCTCCCTGTGAATATGATCTCATATTTTTTGGCATTTTGTTTCTTCTTGTAATCTCATTATCAAGCCATAATGGCCCATTGTGTTGACATGCGTCAAACTTTTTGTTAATAAGCAGGTATACTACTAACCCTAACTAGATTATGTAAACCTTTGCACTCTGTGTTACTAATCTTTAAAACTGTAGGAAAATAATATACTTAATGTATTTTTAATCTTTGAAAATTGGTAAAAAAAGTTTGGATACTTCTGTAAATATAATATGGTCTTAAATACTTCTTGGATTTGTAAATGTAGCTTTTCTCCCCAAGACTCCACTGAAAATGGGTTTTTGACCCAGTGGACTTTCCCAGTCAATAAATGTCAATAAATAAATAGATGAATAAGGTGAGTACATAACTTTAATATGTTATGTTATCTTTTTCATTCGTTCTTCAATGTGTAGGACACAACCCTCATTACGTGAATCTTGGGTGGCCCTCACGGAAAGATACTTCAGAGAACTGCAGAACCAAAAGCAGCTCTGCTTCTGGATGTCAAACCTAGTTTGTAACGAGTAACAAACATATCAGCATTAGACCAAGCAGCTGCTACACAAATGTCGCTGATGGAAGTTCTAGATCAAAATGTGGAAGAGGTTGCCATAGATCTATTAGAATGTGCTTTAGAAGGCTTTGATAGAGAGAGGCCTTGCTAAGTATAGCCAAAAGAAATGCAATCAGTAATCCATTTGGCTAGGGTAACTTTAGAAATTGGTGATCCCAGTCTGTTCTGTGAGAAAGAAACAAACAGCTGTTCTGATTTCCTAAAATCTTTTGTTTTGTGGATATAAAACTGTAGTTGTCTAACCACATCTAAAAGATGCACCATATAGTCTCCTTTATTAGAAAAATTAAGCAATAAGACAGGCAAATGAATTGTTTGATGAAGGAAGAATTTGTTCATAAAGTGACTCTTTTTGTGAAAAATGATGTAAGGGGATTTGGAAGATAGAGCTTGGAGTTCAGAAATTCACCTAACAGATGTAACAGCTACTAGGAATGCTGTTTTAAAAATTTTAAATCAGATGTGGCTGATGGTTCAAACGGTTGTTGGGTCAACCCTTGGAGTATGATTGTTAAATTCCAAGGAGGTGACAGGTCTTTCACTGGAGGTCTAAATCACTAGGTGGCTTTTAGAAAAGCCTTGCACAATTTGGAAGAAGCTAAAGAGGAAGCTTTTTTCTCCTGAGTGAAAATTATATATAGCTGGTATTTGTACTCAGATTGTAGAAAAACTAGTACCTTCTTGAAAAATAGGTGTTAGAAATTCTAGAACCATATATATAGGAGCAGTGAATGGATCCATTTCCTTCTGAAGAGCCCTAACTGAGAAACTTTTCCATATACTCCTGTAGATCTTCCTTGTAGAAGCTTTCTAGGAAGACAGAAGTATTTGTCGGACTAGGGGATAAAAGTCTGGGCTGTCTAGCTCTTAATGGAATTGGAGAAACCATGTGGTCAGTTTGAAGCCTGGAATATTGGGATGCTTCATCCCATAGGGAAGGGACAGAAGGTCTGGACACATGTCTATTATCCATGAAGGATATCAAAGACGACACCTAAGGAAGAGGAAACACACTTGGCGAGGCCAAAGGAAGCAATGAGGATAACTAAGCTTTTCAACAGAAGTGCTTTCTGTTAGACTTTTGGAATCAGAGGCAAGGGGCATAAGCATAAAGGAGACCAGAGGGCCAAATGTGGACTACAGCAATTCTCGGTGACTCCCCCTTTAAGGGGATTAAGGCAAAGAAACCTACGGCACTTCTTGTTGTATGGAGATGCAAAGAGATCGCAGCAAGGTTGCCCCCTACAATGGAAATCGTCTCCTCCATTGATTGATTAAGAGACCATTAGTGAAGCATCAAGATGGACCTGCTGAGTTTGTCCACTAGTATGCTGGATTTCCCTGGTATGTGCATTGCCATAAGAAAGTGGTTGGAGGAGCTCGCCCACTGCCACACACACTCATTGTCTCAAGACAAAAGGGGATAAGATGCATTTCCCTCCTGTTTGTTGATGTACCAAAGCACAGACATGATGTTGGTTTGAATCTCAATGGTCCCTAGTGGAAGAACGTCTTGAAAGGCCTCCAATGCTATTAAGTCTGCTCTCATCTCTAGGATATTGACATGTGAATTGGTCTCTTGGGGGGATCACATGCCTTGGACTGTCCATCCCAGGAAATGCCCCCACTCCAATTCAGGGGATCTGTGGATACTGAGGCTACTGAAGGGGAATGCAAAAAAGAATGGCCTAGGTAAATTTCATCCAAATGAATTCACCAACGAAGATGATCGCTGCAGACTCGAGTGAGTTTGACTGGGAGGGGCAAAGGATGATGCAGAATAGACTACTATACAGCTAGAGTCCCTGGCCAGCACACATATAAAAAGGGGCCATTGGAACTAAAGTTATGACTACTGCCATCGAACCTAGCACCTGAAGGACCTGGCTGGTGAAGGATAAACAACAATTTGCTGTACCTGAAACTTGACTGCTTCCATACGAAGTACAGGAAGGGAGGCTATCTGACTTACTGTGTTCAACTGGGCACCTATGAACTCCAAGCTCTGTAGAGGTTGTAGATGAGATTTGGAGTGTTGACTGAAATGCCCAGCCTTTAAAATGTTGGAGCAAACAGTACCTGGACTGCTCTAGGACATGTATGGTTGGGGTGGTGAGGAGCCAGTCTTCTACATATGGAAACACTCTGAATCCCAGCAGTCTCAGATGAGCTGCTAAGATTGCCATACACTTGGTAAACACCCTGGGGGCTGTGGTGAGACCAAAGGGCAGGGCCCTGAACTAACAGTGACTGTCTCCCAGCCAAAAGCACAGCAATCTTTGGGATCATCTGTTCATCTTGATGTGATAGTATGCGTCCTAAAAATCAACTGAGCAGATCTAATTGTCCTTGTGTAAAAAGGACAGAATGGACTGAACCATAAACACTTGGAACCTTGACTTCTACACAAATTGGCTCAGTTCACTTAAATCCACAAGTGGTCTCAGGTCCCCGGGCATCCTTGACACTAAAAAGAATCCTGAGCAATTTCTGAATCCTCTTTGGTCTGGACTCTTTTGTCTAGCAGCTTGTGAAACTCTTGAGATGCAGCTTCCCTCTGACTGGGACATTGCAAAGCTTTTTCCTTTTGTTTGGTGGAATCTATAAAAATTGTATAAAATAAATTCTGGATATTATTTTTAGCACCCAAAAATCTTTTGTTATAGAAGCCCAGGCATCTGGGTGCAAAGTCAAGTGCCCCCTGACTCCCTCCAGAGGTGGGCAGTCGGGCAACCCTTCAGGAATACTGAAAATGTTTCCCTGGTAAAGAATCTCAGAAACTCTGGTTTTGCCAGCCTCCTCTGCCACAAGGATGGCACCTTCCATTTGAACTACCCCCTCTGCCTCTGGAGGAGTTATTGCCCCATGAATCTGGGAGACTTACAGAACCACTTTTTCTTGCCTCCTCTTTGATTCCGGGAAAAGGATTGCTGAGGGGTAGAAAAGAGTATCCCTATGGCAGATAGGGTCTTTCCATCCTGTTCACTCTGGGAAAGCATTTCTTTTACAGTAGGGTCAAACAAAGACTTTCCATCAAAAGAGGCATTGATGAAAGAAGAGTTGAAAGGCTCCACAAAGTTGCATAACTGCATCCAGGCATGTCTCCTAATGGCTCTGCCTGAACCAGCAGCCTGTGAGGTACCCTCTGCAGCATTGGATATTAACCCCATGGATGCACCGGAAATAGATAATAGAATGGCAAGCTGTGAAGAAGACCTTTTGTAGTCTGCCACGGAAATGGACTCAGAGGGACTTGGAGAGTTCCTTGATGGTATAGTCATGTTAAGTGTGCTAAGTAATTCAGGGAGCCCAAGGCAAAGGTCACTGAAGTTAATATGTGCTTTCCAAGCCTCTCCAATGCCCTGGACACTCTATTAGGTGGTGGACTGAGGAACTCTGCTCCACTAGCTTCTAGAGATATCATTCAATGGAGAACTGGGGACCTTTCCCCTTCAACGAAGTCAGTATCTTCTGTGAGAGATTCCATTAGGGGAAACTATATGCCTCCTTTTTACATTCTCTTTTGGGGAACCTCTTCAGTGGAATCATCTGCAAAAGTATCAGAAAAGTGGGGAATTTCCCTGATGGGAACTGTGTGGATGCCTGATGGTACTGACTTGTCCCTGTGAAGTGGGCCTGATAAGATCAGAGCTAGGACATGAAAAAGGAAGGGATGTAGGATCCAAGGATGAGAGAATAACTGAATCTCTCAGTCAGGACAAAGTCTTCTCCACTACCTCAAAGGCAGACGGACTGGGAGAAGACATGGCTGGCCTCACCACAGCTGAAGCTTCTGTAGCTACCAAAGCATGATCCTGCCTTTATCTGTGCCTCAAGGAAAGAGTCAGACCCAGGCTGTCCAATGCCGATGCTCCAAGGGCAAGGACAGCTCCGATAACAAGTGGAAGCCAACCCTCACCAATATACCGCTAACACTTGGACTCCAAGACTCATCCCAGTCTAAAGGAACTGGAGCAGAACTAGTCAAGGAGATCATCCGAGTCGAAGACCTAGTCATCTCTGGATCAGATGCTGACACTCTTGGGGTTCTTGGAGCCAAGGGATCCAAAACCATAGGACGGATCGGAGAAGGAGATATCACTACATGACAACTGGTCGGGAGGCTCACAGATACGATGGGAGACAGAATAACCCCATCTGAATCTGAGTTCTGAGGAATTTCATCATCCTATCCATGTCAGCTTCTGACAGACTTCTTGAGGACCTAATGGAGGAGGTGGCTGACTGGGGCCTGATCTCTACCCTCAGCGTCCCTTGCAGAAAAGTAGAATGCAGCTGAGGAGATACTGGTTTGATGGTGAACTTGGGTGAGCGGGTTTGAGGAGACATACAACAGCTGCATCCAAGGGTGAGGGATCCGAGTGTTTTTCTTAGAGTCCAAAGAAGTCAGATCCAAAGTTTTCTGAATTTTTTGAAGAGGCTCTGAAGAAAACTAAGCTGATGTAGTAGCCTTTGGAAAATGGGTAAGGGATCGTTTGCAAGATTCCTTTGACTCGAAAGAGGATTTCATAGATTTATAGGGGCTTTGAGACACTGAAGAAGAGGAGGAAGAGGGTGGCACACTCTTAAGCACCAACTTATTGCGTCTGTCGCTAAGTGCTCCTGAATTAAATACAGCACAAAAAGAGCAGTTAGTGCTGAGATGTTACACTCCAACACAGTAGACACACTCCCTGTGGGCATCAGAATTGTGAATCTTATGGTCACAGGAAGTGCACTTTTTAAAGCCTGTTGGTTTTTTCGGTCATTTTAAAAACAAGCCTTCCCCCTTTAAGGGGGAAATGAAACAAAACAGTAGGTAAAGGAATCTTTTTTTTTTTTTTGGTGGGAAGCAGACTGCCAACAATGGTAGAAAGAGTGCCCTCTAAAGGGGAGAAACGTCAGAAAGAAAGAAAAGACAGGTACAACTATGATACGACAAAAAAAGGTTATGAAAGGAGTAATCCAGAGAAAATTTGTATATAACTATTAGGAGAGGAAGGAGTTAAGTAGAGTATAAAAGATAAAAGGCTTAAATAAGGTAATTATTCACATAAAACAGCTAAAACTATCCAAACTAGCTCCCAGAGATGGATCCATGTCAGTGCGGGATGGTGCCAAATGAGATATGAGGTACTGTTAGGTGACTGGGGCATTATGAGCAGAGGGAGGAGCTTGAGAGTTGGATTGGAAAGTCTAATGTATGCGATTGATGTTGGATCTAATACCCACACATTGACGAACGAATGAAAAGGACAACATTAAGGACACAGTTGCAAACCAGATACAGCTGACAGTGACTGATATTATCTCTCCAACAGTCTAATGAATAAAAAAGGGTCGATTGCCTTGGATATGAACTTCCCTACTGTCTCCGTTACTGGCTTGGTGGATATGGACATCCTGAGGCAATGTAGAAATTGCCTCATGTTTACTGACAACCATTTAATTCTAAAACAAACTGATCTGGTATGTGAGAGATGCATTTACACAACATCACTGCTGACAAAGCTCTCACATAAAAGTACTCCTAATGTCAATAAGGTTGTCAGTAGTACACATGCTGCACCCATCAAGCACAATTCAAAGCAGACATATAGACCTCACATATACTAAGGCACTTACATATAACCTTCCTAAACCACAAAGACCTCCTAGACAAAGTACACATAAGAAATACCTTCAGCAGCCCCAAACACACTCTTTCAAAACAACACCCACAGTAACACATACAGCTACATCTCATGGAACCTCTACCTCTAAGCCCATAAGGCAAGTCAACACACAATCCAACATTGTAGTCATTGGAGACTCCATCATGAGAAACACTGATGTCCCTCTCACCAAGCTGAGTAATGAGAAAGTTACAGTCAGTTGCTTAACAGGGGCCAGGATCCACAACATTACGCATGCACTCAGGTCACTGGACCACAATTACTAATATGACTCAGTCATAGTCCATGTGGGAGTAAATTACCTGAAACATACCTCCCTAGATCATATGAAGATAGACATCATAGAGCTCTTGGAATATATGTCTCAGGTTGGTATGAGCCTAGCATTGAGCAGCATTTTACCTTCTACAAGGATGATGCCACAATACGAACAAAAGATGATTGACTTTAATAACTGGCTTAGTTTCTGGTGTCATTTTAAGGGGGTACAATATTTGTCAGCATGGAAGGAGATGGTTAACAAAGCACGCTGCTTTGCCAGGAATGGTCTGCACCTCTCCCCTCTAGGCTTTCGAATATTAGCTAAAACATTGTTTTCCTCCATAGTGCCATTTTTAGGCAATCCCAAACTGAAAGTACTTCCGACATACCATATCAAAACCAAGAAAATCTAAAGGTATTACTGCTCAATGCTAGGAGCCTAAACAAAAACCTCCACTCCCTGGAAGCTCTCTTTACCTTAGAGAATGCTGATGTCTGTGCAGTCTCTGATGCGTGGTTTAAAGCCACAGAGAGCACACCAACAGTACAAGGTTATAATGCCTTCCACACATTTAAACCAGCTACTTCACAGGTCAGGGACTAAAGGTGGAGGTGTCTCTGTTTACATCAAAAATAAAATATACTTGAAGACTGGTCAAACAGGACAATGCATTTGAGCTGCTCCATGTTCAAATCACCATAGGTAAAATCCAATACCACTTCCTTGCAAGCTATAGGTCCCCTCTATGACCCAGGAAACCCATACCATGTATTTAAAATTATTAGAAACACTAATCATCCAACCCAATACCATATTCATGGGTGACTTTAATTACCCCACTATTAACTGGAAATCTGATACAATATTAAACGTACATGCACAGAGATTCCTGGATTTTGTAAACACAAACTCCCTGTACCAGATAGTCAATACACCAACCAGGGGTGCAATCATACTGGATCTAGTCCTCCCTAATATGGGAGAGTGCCCCCTACTATAATGCCTTCCCTGGTAAGGTCAGACCACAAAATGGTCTCCTCTGAAGTAAAAATAAAACCTGGACCCTCAGCTCAACTGGGAATATTCAGAAACTATTCTGAGGCTAACCTTCTGCTATTAAGTGAGAACCTGGCAAACTTTCAAGGTCCTATAAACCCTGAGAACACTTCTGCCAATGTAGAACTGTTCACAGAAACCCTGTACAAGCATGTTAATAGCTCCATAGTGGCAGCTGTATCCACCAGGAAGAAGTACAGAACTAACTCAAAAAAACAAGCCACCCTAGTAGAATCACAAAATCAATTGGATGTATAAAAGGAGGAAGAAAAACACCATAAAATTATGAGGTGCAGCACCTAGAAGGAGAAAAGCATCAAACTAAACAAACAACTCCGAGGACAATTAAAGTCTACCAAAGCCAAATTTGAGGTAAGTTTGACCTCCCAGGCCGAGGACAACCAGAAAGCACTCTCTAGCTATGTCTGCAACCTCAAAGGCAAAACAGAAATGTATAGCTCATTGTAAATGGAGCCACCTATACTGAGCCAGAAGATATAGCAAACCTCCTGGACGATAAATTCAGCTCCAACTTTATTCCTCTCTCCCCCTCAACCTTCCCTCAGGAAATATCAACAAATATAACCCCCCCTACTATCACTAATGCTCTAAGACCAAGAGCACTGCATCAATGGGCCCAGACAATATCCCAGGATGCCTTCTTCTAAATAGCATGAAATATGACCTATCAGGGCCTCCGGAATTACAATTTAACTGTAGCCTCCAGGCAGGCTTCGTGCCTTATGAATGGAGAAAGGCAACAGTCATCCCTCTGCACAAAGGTGGGCCATCTACAGACCAATAAGTCTCACTAGTCTTATATGTAAAACCATGGAAATAATTATCATGGAGCTGATCAACAGATATATATATATATATATAATAAACCTCCAGACATTGGACCCAACCCAGTTTGCTTTCGTCAAGGGGAGATCATGCCTACTCTACCTGTTGGACTTCTTGGAGAATGTCACCAAAGCAATGGATGAAGGGAAAATGCATTTATATCACATTATCGAAAGATGAAAATAGTGAACGCTATTTCATCAAACCTAAAATATCTAAACCACATAATATCGAACATTCAGAACAAACCTAAAATATCTAAACCACATAATATCGAACATTCAGAACAAATAATTTTTTCCTTGGGAAAAAATTTGGTATTGCGAAACACATGCACACAACACAAGCACACCTAAAAAACATCAATACACACACATACACTTATAGTCCTACAACTAACCCTACATTAAACTATACATACACTACTATCTATCCACTACCTTAACCCAAACCCTAACCCTAAGGTCCATCACTATCGCACACTCACCTAACCCGCGCCCTAACCCTAGCTCACCTAACCCGCGCCCTAATCCTAACAACCACACAATCACACACTTACCTGAACCTGACCCATACATTTCCACCACAGCACTGAAAATAGCAAAGCCACAGAACCGGCCAACCAAATTCTTTCCCTAGGAAAGAATTTGGTGTTCTGCAACTTCGCTATTTTTAGCGTTCGCTCAAAATGGGTCAATATTAAAACATTTGAAGTTTTAAAACTTCGATGTTCTGATATAGACCCGGGAAAATCGTTTACACTGCCTACCTTGACCTGGCCAAGACATTTGGCACAATACTCCACTTGGGCATTGTTGACAAACTCAAGAGGTTAGGTACAAACCCATATGTCACCCGGTGGACAGCCAACTGGCTCACAAACAAGACCCAAGAAGGTAGAACTCTACAAAGAGGCCAGTCACAAGTGGAGTTCCTCAGAGATCAGTCCTTGGACTGCTCCTTTTTGGCATTTACTTCTCAGAAGTCAAGGCCAATGTCAGTGGTCTCTGGCTAACGAAATTTGCAGATGACTGCAAATTAGGAGCTGTCATTGAATCTCACCCTGACACAAATGTTCTCCAGGAGGGGCTGACACAGACAAATAACTGGTGTCTAAAGCTTAAACTAAAACTAAATTCCAATAAATGCATAACAGTATCTTTTGGGAAGTCATCCATCCCTGGTAACTATCATATTGGCAATACACCTCAGAAGTCAGGGACTTGGGGACATACATAGGTAGTAACCTAGCCTTTGATCATCACGTGTCTACAGTGGTGAGGAAATCATTCTAGGTTGCACAACTTATAAACAAGGGTATGGTATGGTATCTAAGTCCAATGAAGTCATTGTTCCACTGTATTCAGCATTCATCAGACCTATCATTGAGTACAATGCCCCCCTTTGGTATGTACCTAACCAGGCATATCCAACAACTGGAACGTCCACAAAGGTTCCTCAAAGGGTGCAAGTAATATGTCCTATGCAGACAGCCTCAAGGCCCTATCCCTGTATTCTGTCTCCTACAGGCTTTTGAGGGGAGATCTATGCCTGGCATACAGGGCATTGTCAGACCCCACTCTGATGGACCTCCTGCATATCCACAAAACAAACAGTACCAGAATTAGCCATTCAAAAGACTTAAACCTTGCTTGTGATATAAATACAACCTGCTGGAGAGACAGGTATGTATCCCAGAGACTACCCCATCTATGGAACAGGCTCCCCATCTATGTGAAACAGAGTCCCTCCCTAACCCAATTCAAGTGCAACTTGGACAATTGGATGGGAAGCCGGAAATTCATCCCTGGTTTGGCACCTATGTCTCTAATGCAAACAGGTAACCTGTAAATGGTTCATCTCCCAGGCCCATGCTTACACTTATCAAGGGTATCAGAACTTGTCAGAGATTTGGGATGCATGGCTAGGCTTAAAAAGGCCCTTGTGGTCATTAGCCTAGTAAACACCTATGAACCGATCAGATCTGTTTAAATTACCAACCATTTCAGATGAAGTCTGCATGGGTAGGTTATGTGTACTGGTGCAGCGGAGTGATCTGAGAGTTAGCACCACTGAAAATTGAACATTCACTGTAGGACTGTCATGCAAAAACATATGTGATTGACTATGACTATGGTAAAGGCTACTAATCATAGAACTTTGATAACCAGTAAGGCTGGTAGAATGCGTCAATTTAACTGAGATTTGGTTGCAGATCTGAGAGACTGAAATCTGTCAAGAGGAAGACTGACAGTACAGTTTGTTGTCCCCAGACTGAAACCAAAGAAAATGATGGATTAAATTGGTTGAAGATGTGCCTTCTTGTAGTTTGCAGAAATACAGTGGGAAAGGCAGAGCTGTAGCAAATAATCTGTGACTATTGCTAGAGACGTTTTGGTTGTAGCAGCAAGTTGACAACTGTCTAGGTGTGAGAACACTTGGATCCCTCAGAGTCTTAGGTCGGCTACAACTATTGCCATGCAGTTGACCAACACCCAGATGGCTGTGGCGAGACTAAATGTCAGAGTTCTGAACTGAAAATGATTAGTTCCCAGCCAGAAATGCAGAAGCCACCTGAATGCTTGATGTGGAGGTAGGAATCCTGGAACTCTACCAAGTACACCCAATTGTTTGCCTTCAGGCAGGGCAAAATCACTCATTCTGTGACAACTGTGAATGACATCTTCTTGACATACAAGTTTAGGCCACTGGGACATAGGATTGACCTGAGTCACATGTATTTCTTTGGAACTAAAAAGAATCTTAAACAGATTCTGGATCTTCTCTGATCTGATCTGGTGAGAGCTCTTGGTTGGCTCTTTTTTTCTAAAACAGCACTGACTTCTCTCACTGGCACATTTAGCTGATAGTATGGAACATCTTGCAGTGGCTAAGACTAATGGGGAGAAGGGTGGGAAAAGAATATCATATAGCTTCTGGATACTCACGCTTTCTCCCATGCAGTTGCCCCATGTGATGGCCATATACACAGCTGAGTGGAGAGATAAGCAGCCCCTGACTGCCCCCCAGAGTTGAAAGGTCCAGTAAGCTTTCTTGGGACTGCTTGCCAGGAAATGGGCTCCCAAATCCCTGGTCTGCGTCTATGGAAGAAGCCACCGCTGCAACAGCCAACACTGTCTGAGAAGGAGTTCAAGGCTTTGTGCCATGGTTTCCAAAACAAGGGAGACCTGAATCCCTTTTAATTCATGTTATAGATCTTTGACACCTATGACAGACAGCATTTTGAACTATCTTTCAGCATGGATTCAAAGAGGGTGGAACCCTTATGCAGCACTGCTGAAGAACACATTAAAACAGTCCACAAAGTCACAAAGGTGAAGTCAGGCATAATATGTTAAGGTAATGCCCTTCCCCACTGCCCTATGTGCTCCATCAATTGCATTAAGTAACAGCTGCATGTAGAAATGGGTAATATTTAGTATAACACAATGACTAAGCCATGGGTGACTTCCGCACACAGTCTAAAGCCTGTTCTGTTAAATATCTTTAGAAATGGTTTATATAGTTCAAGGATCTCAGGGCAAACATACCCAACATGTATGCAAACTTCCTCCTCCTTTCCGGTGCTCTAGTCTTCTTGTTAGGCAGATAGATAGCAACTGCATCACCTGACAGCTCTTGTTTTGTAAAAATGCTGGCAGGCAGAGTTTCATAGGCACAAATCACTCAGGTGATGATAAACCAAAGGTGTATTTAATGATAAAAATCCACAAGAAAAACAAATAAAATGTGAGCGCTTTCGTTAAACAAGTGTTAACTTTATCAGACACCATTAAAATGTAAGACAGTCATTTCATTTATATACATATAAAAAAACACTCTGATTGGGTAAGCAAAGAGAGGCAGCTAGCTAAGCAACACTGAGACAAAACATTAATTAACCCCTTGATGACTGTGTTACAGTTGAAACTGTTGCATCTTAAATACAACTAAAACTTGTAATTAAAAGATAAATTATTAGTCTCATACTTTTGTCATGAATGATTCTAAATAGGATAAAACTAAAACCAAAGTCATTTTTAACATCTCATGTTAAATATTCACATAATGCTAAAATGTTTACCAAAGCCAAATACATACAAAAGTGCTTGCGCTTAACAAATGTTTTGAGATATTTTGTTCCTTTCTAGGGCTTTTAATTTCAGTACAGGAGAGATGGATGTCCTGTCATTTACCCCTGGCCATCTATCTGCCTGTAGTAAGATTTGCCACCTTAACTCCTTTAACTCTAACTGAAGTCCCCTAGGCTTTTTGTCACTGATGTCTACATGGTCTATTGCCTTAAATGTGAAATTGTGGCCAGTATTGTCCTGAATATGCCTCGCTAAAGCATTATTAATATTATACTTTCTTATGGCATAGTTGTGTTCATAAATTCTGGCGTTAAATTTCCTTTCTGTTTTGCCTACATAAAATGCTAGGCATTGGTCACATGTAGCCATTGTGCCTTGGCCACAATTTCACATTTAAGGCAATAGACCATGTAAACATCAGTGACAAAAAGCCTTGGGGACTTCAGTTAGTGTTAAAGGAGTTAAGATGGCAAATATTAAAATTAAAAGCCCTAGAAAGGAACAAAGGCGTTAATTGTTTTACACAGTTTTAAGTGTTGTATTGAAGTTTATTGTTGTTTGTTTCAACTGCAAGCCAGTCATCAAGGGTGTCAATGTTGTTTAGATGTTGTTGTATATTGCTCAGCTATTTACACAGTACCCAATAGAGTGTTTTTTTATATGTATATAAATGGCTGTCTTAATCTTTAATGGCATCTCTGATGAGGTTACACTTTGTTTAATGAAAAGCGTGATTTTATTTTTTTTCTTTTTTTTTTATTTTTATTATTAATCTTTTTATTATCATCATCACAGCCTGATTTTGTGTGGTGAAACCTCTCTGCCTGCCAGCATTTTTATTTATTTAGTTTGTTTTGTTGCTTCTGTTTTTTTGAGCTCTTGTTTTGTGACTGCTGAACCAGTACTACTTTTCTTTTGGAGGCTGAAGAATTTTAATGGGTTCCATAGAATCTGGTTCATGCCATGCCCTCCTAGCAGACAACTCTAAAAGATGATCAGCAGGAGCTTCCAAGGTGTTATAAGGTGCAAAAAGTACAGTTTTGTACCTACCATAAATGTAGATGTTCGAGTGCTAATACAGCTGCAGTAATCACAGATGGGTTTTATATAAGACACTTCAGTCTTTCTTGCCTCAGATGTCGAAGGCAATACATAAATTATATTTATATACATGCAATGCAATATAATCAAAAATCAGTAGTTGCAAGCAAATATACCATAGAAGGATAACCCAATCCGGTTGTATGAAGAGGAACATCTACATTTATGGTAGGTACAAACAGCTGCAGTAATCACAGATGGGTAGAATCCCAATGGTAGGCACTACATGGAACTGGGATGAGCCAGAATGCCCTGCAACACAGCAGTGGCAAAGCCTGCTCTAGTTTTGGAATATAAAGGCAGGTGGTAGTGTTTTGTGAAGGTATGCACAGAACTCCAAGTGGCTGCCTCCAAAATATCTTTGGTAGGAACTCCTCTGAGGAAGGCTGTAGAGGTAGCTGTGGCCCTGGTGGAGTGGGATCTGACAGATTTTCCATGATAGGAGTAACAAAACCGTAGTACAAAACCGCATGCAGTGGCCTATCCATTTTGAAATTGTCTGTTTGGTAACTGGCTTCCCTTGAGCTCCTACAGCATAGGACACAAAAGTTGTTCTGATTTCCTGAAGGGCTTTGCTCTGTCCAAATAATAACGTAGCTGTCTATGGATGTCTAAACCCTGTCATGATGGAAGATGAGAAGGACAAATATTGCAAATCTGTTGAGGCAGCTGGTTCAAAGGGAGGCAATGTTAATTTTTCTAGAATGTAATTAAGATCCCAGGCTAGTATTGGTTGTTTCCTTGGTGGTCTTATATTCTTAGCCCCTCTGAGGAACTGTCTTAAGAGTGGGTGAGAGAATAAGGGTGGATCCGTGTTGAATTCTGCAGAAATGGCTGAGGCATGGATTTTATGGAGGAAAATGAAAGTCCACTGTTCAGCAGCTCAGCTAGATACTGTAATACCTGAGGCAAATTCAGTTTTCTAGGGTCCTGGCCTTTTTGACATCCTGCACCTCTTTGGGGAGTAGGGTCTGTTGTGGTGTTAAGGAATTTTCCATGCAGCGAGATTGAGTGTTTTCAGCTGACTGTGAAGAGTTTTGTAGCTGTGCTGAGTCAGCAGAAGAGGCATTATTGTCCTGGATGCAGGAGGGTCCCCTGCTGCTGTTGTATTTATCACTGATAGCATTTTTTTTGATTGATGTGAAGGGTGCTTTTCCTTTTGGGACCATTTGCCATTTACTTGAGGCTTGCAGAATGGGAGACCTAAACTGTGGCTGTGTTGAGACCATAGGTTTTTTAGGTACCATTGAAGTTTCCCATATGCAACTTTGCACATGGATAAAAAGAATGCAAGATGCCATGAAGCCCAGAGCCTGCAGTAGATAAGCCAAAGGGCAATGCAGAGAATTGATAGTGGATTGAACCTGCAAGAAATCTGAGGTATCTTCTGCAGCTTTGTCTGATTGGGACATGCAGGTATGCCTCCTTGAGGTCCAATGTTACCAGCCAAAACTCCTTGCCCAGCATGGGAAGAAGCTGCTGTAATGTGAGCATCTTGAATTTTGGTGCAGTAAGAATGTGTTTAGGATGGATAAGTCCAAAATGGGTCTCCAGTCGGTTCCTTTCCTTGGTACCAGAAATAGCCTGGAATAAAAACCTTGACCTTGTTCGTGAGCAGGTACCTCTTGAATAGCTTTCATGTCTATGAGCTTTGAAATTTGTAGTTGTGCCTCTGCCCTTTGATTGTGTGGCAGGTTTGGCATGCCTCTCATTTTTGGAAGAGTGTGAAAATGAAATCTGTAGCCTCTGTTTATAACGTCCAGGATCCATTTGTCTGTTGTGACAATATGCCAATTTCTTGTAAATAATGCCAGCTTTCCTCCCAAGGGTGCTGCCAGCTGAGACTTGCTTGGCATGGAAAGGAGGAAGCCATTGGGTTTGTTTCCTGTATTGTTGTGCACTGTCTTTGCCACCTCTTGGTGCTGGAGTTTGCCATTGCCTGCCTCTATATGATCCTTGTGATTGTCCTCTGCCCCTTGTGCGGCTGTATCTACCTCTTTGGGGCTTGTCCGTGGCTGGAAAGGACCAGTTTTTAGAAGGCCAACTTCTGCTAAAACGTGGTGGTTGAACCTGTAGAAAAGCTTTGATAGTTTGCATAGATTTGGCTTTTTCTTCCATTTTCCGTAATATCTCCTCAGCATTAGTACCAAACAGCACATCCTTTTGTAAAGGAGCATCTAGAAGTTTAGCTTTCACATGATCAGGCAAGATTTGTTCCCTAAGCCAGGCATGTCTACGAATGACTGATCCTGTAACAGCAGCTCTACTTGAGGCTTCTAGGGCATCATAGCCACACTGTAAGGTGTGTTTACCCACTTGTTCTGCACTATGCATCATATCCTGCAACTCCTTCAAATCTGGTTGTTCAGGTTGAGACATTTTATTTCTTAATTGTGATAACAGAAACTGCTGATATTTAAGCATATGAAACTGACAATTTAAGGCCCTCATGGCTAGGGTGGCCGAGGTATATACCTTTTTTCCCCACCTTTCTAAGGATCTTGACTCTCTTTCGGAAGGTAGTGGATTCTTAGCAGTAGAGGCCTTCATTCCCTTGGAGCCTTGAGAAATGGTTTCAGGGTCAGCATTATGGCTTTTGTAAAGAAATTGGTGAGAGTTAGGAACTCTGTAGTACCTATCAGGCTTGACTGGGGCCGGAGGCAGGGAATCCGGATTAAGGCAAGCCTCCGAATAAACATCATCAAGTATGTCTAAGACAGGAGGTATCGCCAGAGGTCTGTGTTGAGGTAACAAAAGAAATTCCCTAAGTCTTTTCTTGGAATCAGAAAAGTCTTGGCCTTCCCAATGGAAGTGTTCCCTCAAGGTGAGCAAGGTTTCCCCAAAAAAAAAATCCTCAGGAGGAGATACAGAAGGGATGGACTGCTCTGCATCAGAATCTTCAAAAGGAGAGTTCTGAAAAAATGGTGCCCTGATCAGAAGAGGGAGAATCTTCCTCCACTCTGGGTCTCTTGTCTGGAGGGGGGTTGGGAACCCCTGATAAGAGTAATTAAATCCTCAGCCATTTTAAGCATCTGCTTTTTAGGCATGGGGCCTGGAGATGGGCCCTGTGCAACAGGCCTCTTGGGATGCCTGGCTGATTTGGACTTAGTAAAGGCCTTAATGGAAAAGGAAGATGAGGGTCTAAAGACACCATGGGTGGAAGTGGACCTGTCCACATTAGGAGGCTCAACGCTCACAGTGGCTTTGGTGGTTGTAGTCTGGGTATGGGCCGAGGCACCTGCGGTCTTGGTTACAGAAGACACCAACAAAGAAGTGTTGTCAGTAGTCAGGGACTGCATAGGCATCTCGCTGAGAACCGGACCACGTGTAGCCGGTTTTGGCGTGGTGTCGGTGGGGACCGCGGACCTCGCGAGTCGGTCCTTGTCCTTGCGTTTTTTGGACAAAACGGTAGTCAAAGTCTCCGACGACATTTTATAATCAAAGGCTTTACCAAAAAAGTGTTGGGCGAACTCCGCCCGACGCTTAATAGTGCGTTTATTGAAAGTAGCGCAAAAGTGACAGCCCGAGACGTCGTGGTCTGGGCCTAAACAAGGTATGCAGAGGGAATGGAAATCCTTATGCGGTATTTGCTTCCCACAAGAAATACAATTGTTAACTTTTTCTGACATCGGTCTGAGGCAAGAAAAGTTTCCCCAACGGGGTACTTAGCTTTAATGAAGACTTCGGTTTCCAATTTTTCGTAAATTCAGGAGCTGGCTGACCGGCACTTGCGAACTGCTTCTGCTTCGGGCACCGCGCGGCAAAAAAGACTGAAGAAAATGGCATCGGCTGTGTCTTATATACCCCTGCCTCACTGACATCAGGAAAGAAAGCGACAACAACCGACGCCGGACCTAGACTTTGGAATTCGGCCGACCGAGGACCCGCCTAATGGCAGAAAACCCATCTGTGATTACTGCAGCTGTATGCACGATGAACATCTATAAGCCGGATGGGTAACCCTCATCCTGAGAGGGAGGGTTAACTGGCCAGGATCCCCTCTGGCACAACAATTCAAAGATCTCATCAATGTTGGAATCTTGAGATGAAGGAACCCTTTCACTCATCCAAGTTAGTGTCAGACATTAATATCTCCACAGGGGAGTCTACGTGACTCCTCTTGTATGTCCTTTTCCTGGGATTAGCTGGTGGGGGAAGGCTGATCCAGTTCCATAAAGGTCTCAGATGCCACCTGTATTGGTTCCTTGAGGCTTTCTGCCCTGTTCTGCCCCAGAAGGGTCTCAAGAACAGATATAAGTGCCAATTGCTGGGTGTAATGGGCTGGAGAAGAACGTGGTAGAGGCTCTACATGTGTCCCAAGAGTAACAGCAACTGTAGTCTCCATTGTTTTGAATGCTGACCACAAAATTATTGACAGTGGACAACTCTGACCCAGAGCCATGTTCGCCCTGACCAAAGTGGACATACAAGGCACCAAGGAGGAAAACCCCCAACAATGACAATCTGCAGGGCTTCAAGATTGAAATCTGTGCTGATGTGTCAAAGGTCAAATAGTCTGACACCAAGAACAGCCACAAACAATTTGGCACCAAGAACTGTGCCAAAGATTTGACATTGTATAGCTGACTCTGAGATGTGGTCAATGTTGAGTGAATATGACGTGACTGCATTGTTGCAAAGGTAAAAGTACCAGCCAATATTGAACAAGAAGGCTCTGGATGATGTTTCAGCTCCAAAACCACCAGTGTTGTAGCAAGGATGGGGGAAGGAGCATTCAAAGGTGAAGGTGGGCCAAGCTGATCTGTCCTGGAAACTAACAGGTCATGGAGTATAATCCATCTCAAATTGCTAGTTCAAGAAAATCCTCATCATTAGGTCTCAACTGATATCCGTAGCATTTCTAAAAGACCTAACAGACTGAAATGAGGAATTGGATTGTTGTCAAAAAGTTAAGAAGCAGAACAACTCTTCTGAGGAATACCTGGTCAAAGATGTTTTTTGATGATTTATACTGGCTCACAATTAGTTCTGATGTAGATGGAGTCATAGGAGGGAATTCTCACGCCATGACTTAGTGCCAAAGAAGGCAGTGCTAGTTCCTGGTCAAGAACTTTCTGGGCCAAAGAAAAGTCAGAGAATCCAGGAAAAGTAAACTGGAAGTCTCACTCTCTCTCAGCCTCTCTTTTTCTTAGTACCTTTGTCTTTAGCCTTGTCTTTTAGGTTTATCTGAGGAGGAAGCCATGAGTCAGAAGGAAAGACTCCTTTAAGTAATGGACTATTCCTCCTGTCACCTAAGGAATGATGCCCAGTGCCCTTGTAAATGGCATGGTCTGCATTAAGGTGACCTAGCACAGACACACTATGCAGAGTCTTGAAGCAGGAACTTGTAGCCACACTACCTACATGCCCTGGAGCTCTTATCCACTGAATATCAACCACAAGAAAATAATCACAGAGAAAACGCTGGCTGAAATAGTAATTTCAAGAAAAATGTAAAGTCATTATTCTTTATTACAAAGCATCAAACACAACAAGGTGTACAGGGTAGAGGGAAGCAGAAAAAGAAGTTATGTACTCACCATAAAGTTCATTCTTCCTCAACAAATGGGTTTGGATGCAATTCAGCCACTTTCTAAAGATTCTAGGATCTGATGCTCGAGCTTATCCCTTACCTAGAATGCCCCTGATCACTCCAATACCTCAGATTGAGTTTGCTGCTATTATATGTATTATAATCAGAATACAACAACAATGCTATGACAGAAAAGTAAGAGATGAAAGATCCAGAGCTCAAAGAGGAACTATGGGTCCTAACAACAATTCTTTTGAGTCTCTCCCAAAGTCATGGACGGGGGAAGGAGGGAGGGAAGATGAAAAATGAAAATGGACAGCACAGATGGAACACTTTGGTGAGTACATAACTTCTTCATCTGATGTTGTCACTTTCATTCGTTCCTCAACGAACTGGACAGAGTCCCCAGCTACGGTAACCTTGGGTAGCCCTCATGTAAGGATGTTCTGGAGAACCATCTGTTTCTGGAGATGATGTCCAGTTTGTAATGAGTAATAAAAGTATGGGTATTAAACCAAGTGGCAGATGCACTAATATCAACAGAGGCTCTAGCTCAAAAGGCAGCCACTGTAGACATTGACCTGGTTGAATACGCTTTTGGCTGTCTTGGTATGGTTATGCCTCTCAAGGAATAAACATAGGAAATACAATCTGTTATCCATTTACCCAGTGTAGTTTTTGAAACAGTTTTTTTTTTCCAGTTTATTACTAGTAAAGGAAACAAATAATTAATCAGTTTTTCTAAATTCCTTGATCCTGTGAATGTAAAAACAAAGTTGCCTATATACATCAAGAAGATGAAGGGTGTATTCTCCTTTGTTTTCAAATTTGGGGAAGAAAAATGGCAAATTGAGCACTTCATTGATGTTGGTTTCAGAGACAAATTAAGAAGGAAGAATTTGTGTGTAAAGTAATAGTCTTTGTGAAATATCAAATACAGTGGTTTGGAAGATAGTGCTTGGAGTTCAGATACTCATCTTGCAGAAGTTATAGCCACCAGAAAGAAGTCTTCCAGGAAAGAAACTTGAAATCTACTTTAGCTGATGGTTCTAAGGGAGAAAGTACTAAAGTTTGCATAACCATATTGAGGTCCCAAGGTGGAGTAGGGTTCTTCACTGGAGGTCTAAGTAAAAATGTATCCTTAAGAAATGCCTGACATAATTTAGATGCTGCTGAAGGAGGAGCATATATATAAATATATTAAAAAAATAAGGTGGATGGAGGGATGAGATGGATACTGCAACAGTTATCTACAACTACTGTTATGCACAGTTTACTTATACAACCGTTATAAGTTTAATATTTAAATGACTCTAACAATAGCCTAAGCTTATAAACAATACAAAGAGAAGGAAAGAATTCAGGCATCCAGGAGCCCCTGGAGAATGGCTGTTCAGGACCTAGAAACAGTAAAAGTAAAAGAATGTACAAAGGACTAAGCTGCTGCCTACAGAACATGTCTTGAGTCCATCTCTTTTCAAAAAGCCACAGATGAAGTCAATGCCCTGGTAGAATGGGCCCTAACTGCCTGTAGTCTTTCCTATGGTGAGCAGAGAAGAAATAAATAGCATGAGACAACCATCTGGAAACGGTCTGGTTTGACCTTCTTGTCATCTTTTTCTTATCCTCAAAGACAACAAACAGCCGATCGGTTTTCCTAAAAGGTTTAATTCTGTTCATGATGTATCTGAGCTGTTTGTGGACATCAGAGCATGAAATATTGTTTCTTCCTTGTTTTTAGGTTCTGAAACATGAGGCAGTAAGACCCGTAGTCTGATTTAAAGTAAACCCAGACCAACTTAGGCATGTCACTTTGGAAAAGGAGGTAGGTTGACTCACTGTAAGAACGTCTAACTCAAATATTCTTTCTGCAGATATCAGAGCAATGAATAGAAAGGGAGAGGGAATTCAGAATCGCAGCCTTAACATTTTCGGGGAGGTTGTGAGAATGTTCATAGGTTCATAGGTTCATAGGTTAGTACTAGGCTATCAGCCCTAGGGCCTATACAAGCCTAGCCATAACAATTCCCTGAATATTTCTTCCCACATTATTTACTTTCCTGGACCCCTGTCTAGCAGGGCGACTGACGTGATCCCTGGGGTGAATTTCCTTTCTCCCATCCAATCGTCAAGGTTCCTCTTGAAGAGGTCCAAAGAGGCACTCTGCTTGACATGTATGGGCAATCTATTCCAGAGTCTGGGGAGTCTCTGGGTCAGGAACCTATCCCTCCAACATGTTTTGTTTATTGTGATGACAAGGTTTAGATCCCTGGGCGTGTAGCTCTGAGGGATTGGGATTTCTTTAAGTGTAGCATGTCCAACAGCTCTGGGTTTGACATGGCCTTGTATGTTAAGCAGAGATCGCCTCTGAGTAGGCGATATCGACAGAGTATAGCTGGAGTTTTTAAGGCGGTCAGCATAGGGCATCTGCTTTAGGCCTGTGATTCTTTTAGTGAGGTATTTCTGAGGCCTTTCCAGTTGTTGCAGATGTCTTGAGAGGTACATACCAAATGGGGCATTGTATTCTATAATGGGTCTAATGAGGGATGAGTACAGTGGGACAATGACCTCCTTTTTCTGGATGAAAAGCCCTTCGTGATGAGGTGTGCCACATAGAAGGATTTCCTGACTGTTGTGGCGATGTGGTTATCGAAGGTGAGACCACTGTCCACCTGTGTCCCTAAGTCTCTTATCACACTTTCTGTGTTTAGTGTACTGCCACCTATATGGTAATTCATGGATACATGTTTTTTCCCAAAGGGGATAACAATACATTTCTTGGCATTGAGCTTGAGCCCATGGCTGTGGCACCAAGCATCTGTTTCTGTAAGGCCCTTTTGTAGAGTATCCACATCATTTGGGGATTCAATAATGGCTCCCAGTTTGCAGTCATCTGCAAACTTTGTTAGCCAGAGTAACAAAACAAACTTTCTTATAGTAAACCAATAGCACCAGCTCTTGAAACAGCATCAGCAAAGTCATAAGAGTGTTTGGTTACCTGAGAAGCAGACACAGTTTAAGCATTTGAAGATTGTTCTTCTGAAGCAGTAAAATCAACAGTTAACTTTCTCAGGTTTTCAAAATAAGACAGTACATATTTTAACATGTGAGACTGCCAGTTCAAAATTCTGAAAATGAAGGCAACAGAAGACAATAGTTTCTTCCCATCCTTGTCAGAGGGGATGGGATTAGCATTTACAATCTATTTTGCTTTTTAAAATTTAGATAAATGTATCACTGCAGGATCTAATTTGGGATTAGAAGACAACAATTTGTGTCTGAAGTACTTTGTATACCCTGTCATCAAGGGAGCCCGCAGGATTTTTTGCAGGGGGGGTGCAAACACAAGCCCCGCCCATGCAGCCCCACCCCTCTGCTGCCCCGCCCACTCACAGCCCCCCCCCCCCCGCAGCCATTCCAGTGTCCCATTACTTGGCTATTTCTCCCCATTTGTCAGACACTGTTCAAATCTCTCAGTGTGCATACTGTTTTATGCTTTACGTCTACAATGATTACAGATATCCGGATTTCATTTACAACTTTTATTTCAAATTTTATAGCACAAACACTGAGACATTTACAAAACCTAAACAAAGCAATAGCCTTACAATGAAAACAGACTTAGCATTAAACCTTCTCTACCTTTGAAACCCACATTCACTGAAACAACATCGAAACCCACATTCAACGAACATGCATCTGGCCAGTGGCAGGATAAGTTTACCTTTGGCCTGTTTCCAAATCATAGGCTCCTTGCACACATTTTAGAAACATGCAAGAGTTCTTTGTTTCACCTTCCTGACTATTAATTATACTACATAATTGAATTATATCCCTTGTATAATACAGCACCACTTGTTAGAGCGTGTTTTAAATTTATAGTTCTGCGCATCTTTCCTTTAAGCAATGAAACAAATCATATGAACCAATAATGACAACCTGCCCAATTCAGAACATTTCAACCATGAAGGAACACTCAAACTTCTGTCATACAATCCACCAATATCAATCAGTATGCAGAATCTCTGCAGAAGTAAAAGTCATCTGAATAATTCCACATTAAAGAGATCTGAAACCAATGAGGAGGTTGTTGCTAGAAAAAAAATATATATTTCAGTGTTTCATTTACAAATTCAGTGCCTGTTGCCCTTGAAGAATAAATTGCATATGCTACATTAAAATAAATGGTAAGTTGGTATATTGCAATAGGGAATGGGTGGCAGGCTGAAAAACAGGTTCATAGTTATTAGGTGTCTCATCCAAAGGAGGACATACTAAGAACTGCAGTATCATACCCCCTTAAAATACAAATGTACATGCTGTATGAATAGAACCTACAGCCCTTTGCATCAAGATGCAAGTATGCTACCTGCTGTGCTAACACTGCTTTAAAATTCTATACCACAATAATGATACCATTTGCTAAACAAAACAGTTGCACATAAATTCCACCTGTTAGAGCTAACTAGGGAATTTCTCTCTGACTCTGTCACACACACACACACCCCTCAACTTCTTAGTGCAAGAAATACATAAATAGATTTTTTCAAAGTTACAACAACTGTAAACTCTGTGTGACCATAGTGTGCTTTTGTTTTTGACAGAAAGGTATAAGAGAACTCATGGCTATGTATATAGTTGAATCTCTCTGTACTGAAGTACTCCCTACCATGATGCTGCTTTAATAGTGTGTTTGCATTCAGAAACTTGTTACAACAACTGTAAACTCTGTGTGACCATGGTGTGTGTGTTTTTGACAGAAAGGGCTATGTATATAGATAAATCTCTCTGTACTGAAGTACTCCCTACCATGATGCTGCTTAAATAGTGTGTTTGCATTCAGAAACTTTTACAGTTTTTATACTGAATTTTATAGCTACGTGAATTAGAAAATAACCAATTTCCTTTTCAGAGCCTAAGCTAAAAAGTCCACTACTTACAAGCACTGCTTCCCCTGGAAAACATCTATATATGCATCATCACAGAGACCTAATTCAAGACCGATGACAGCACTCCTTTAATGCAGGATTTCAATATCTGCCACAAGTTCAGGCCTATCACCCGAGATGAAAAGGTGATGGTGTCTACATATTCTTAAAGAATATTTCATTTCCAGACTTGCTAGGTGAGATAATGACGTGGAATTCCTCTGCATCCAACTTAGCATTAACAAAACTACTTACTGTGTCATACCTAACTATAGGTCCCCTCTATGTACCCCATCAGTCCATATCTCCTAACTAATATGGTGTCCCTATGCATTAAGCCAACACCATTATTCTAGGAGACTTCAATCACATTTTCTTCCAAAATTGCCATTTTGAGGAAGGATTATTAGGGGAGAGAAACATTTTGAGCCAAAATTGGGGACAATGGAGAGGTTTGGATATTCCTAATTCTACAAAGCGATTTGCACATACCTCTCAACCTCTTAATGCAGGAAATCTGGACAAGGCTAAATAAATTGGGGGAACGTACAAACACTACTAAAAATTGCTCTTGTATAAACTTAAGACAGTTGATAGAATAACAGGTCTTGCATTAGCATGCATTTTTCTGAAGGTTATGACGTCTGAAACTCAAATGCTTGTCATTTAGTGACTTCATTGTATGAGGAACAAACCAAAAATAAGAAGCAAATATCTATGCATTCTGCAAAGATATGGACAACTGAGAGGTATAGTTCAACCACGGCTGTCTGAGTTTGCTACCCCCCCCCTCACAAAATCATGGTCGAATGGAGCCTCCCCCCTGCAGCCATTCCAATGTCCCATTCCTTGGTTATTTTGCCCCATTTACCATAAACACTGTAATATGCATACTGCTTTACTTCTGCGATGATTTAGATTTCATTTGAAAGTTTTATTTTGCATTTTACAGCACAAACTCTAATACATATCTGTTAAACAAAGCAATGCAGTCTCACACTGAAAATAGACTTAACATTAAAACTTCTCTGCCCTTGAAACTCACATGCATTGAAACAGCACTGAAACCCACATTCAAAGAAAATACATTTTGCTAGTGGCAGATAAATATTAACTCTGGGCTGTCTTCAAAATCATAGGCCCCTTGAACATAACATACACATGCTCTTTGATACGCCTTCCTGACTGTATTACATTATATTCCTTGTACAATACAGTACAGTTGTTAGAGGGCATTTTAAATTTATTGTTTTGAACATTTTTCCAGTAAACAATGAAACAAAATGCATACACCAATGACAAAACTGCCCAATTCAGAACATTTCCATCATAAAAAGTCTACTCAACCTTCTATAGTCCACCAGTATCAGTAAAAAATATGCACATTCTCTGAAGTAGTAAAATCCACATTAAAGAAATTTGTAACTAATAAAGAGGTTGCTGCTAGCAAACAACTTTATATGTCATTGTTTCATCTACAAATAAAGTGCCTGTTGCCCTTGAAGAATAAATTGCCTTTGTTGCATGCAATAAAAAATGATAAGCTAGTAATACCGCAATAGGGAATAGATAGCAAACGGATAACAGGTTCATAGTTATTAGGTATCTTTGACAAAAAGGACTGTAGCGTCCACCCCCTTTACAGCACAGTACAGTATCAGCAATGCATCTACCTACTGTGGTAGTAGAACCCACAGCTTTCAGCATCAAAAGCAAGTACACTATCTGTTGTGCTATTAACAATGCAAGCAGACTAAACATAAGCAGCACTAAACTTTTGCTCCCCTGCAGCTCTCAGCTCCTTATAAAATCTACTCGACACTCAGCTGTATCTCTGAACTTTGCAGCACAAGAAATCTGGGGAAAAAAAGCCAAAATTTATTGGGGGGGGGGGGACAAAAGGCCAAAAACCAGGAATACATTTTAAACATTGCTTGTATAATGTTGGAAAGTTGCTAGAATAAAATGCTGCGTTACCACCATACATTTCACTACCACGTCTTGAACCCAGGGGATCCTGTGCAAAACAGTCAGAGCAACATACCACTACACCAAATCAGCTGTTTTGTGAAAGAGGACGACTGAAACTTAAATGGCTACCATTTAGTGAATTCAGTTCTCACCATAGCAGAGCTGTCAACTTCTTAGCACAAAATACCTGAACAAAGCCAATACTGGGTGAATACAGTCCCCAAACATTCAGTGAATTCAGTTCTCACCATAGCTCTCAACCTCTTAGCAAAAAACACCCGGACAAAGAAAGTAATGGGGGAATATAGCCCCCAAACATATTCAGTGAATTCAGTTCTTACCATAGCTCTCAACCTTAGCACAAAACCTGGCTGAAGCCAATAATGGGGGGAATACAGTCCCAAAGACAGGGATACATTTCAAATATCCATCTTGTACACTTAGAAAGTTGCTAGAATAAAAGCTTTTGTTACCATGCACTTTCTGAAGAATATGAAGTCTGATATTCAAATGAGTGTCATTTTTTTTAACATTTGTTAAAGGAGAACAACAGGATATGTAATTCTAGTGTACAACCTGATGTCTCTATGCACCCATGTCATTTAATCCTACAAAAATAAATATCCACTGCCGCTTTACAAAATACAAATGTTACTTTCTTGACCTACCTCTGTAGAAACACGTAAACCATTACCGCAAGTACAGCATAGCATTTTTTTTTAGTATACCTAGCTGCACTTGTATGATGTAGCTGAAATTGCAGCTGTATAAGCTACAGAAACTGACAAGTAGTCAATTTACATACTTTACCCAAAACTGATAGTATTCATTCATGACCATCCTCAGTGAGCCTAATCACTACCACCCACTCATGAAACCCTTCCCCTAAACCTGGATTGCTCGATATTTTGTGGCGCACACCAGACCCAGTGTATTCCAGTAAATTGCACCTTCCTCCCAACAGGACCTTACCTTATAGTTCTAGTGCCAATACCCATTTGCCTGTTTATTCTCTGGAGGTGAGAACCAGATATCCCTAGGCAAGATAAGAAACCTGTGACCTCTTTATTCTGTGGAGGTGAAAATCAGAGATCCCTGGGTTTGATGAGAACTTGTCTGTGAAGCCCAGTTGGCCTGTTTGTTTCTGTAGAGGTGAGAGCTTGGTGGCAAAGGGTGGGACACTTACCATGTCCTGTGGACTGGCCTTCTCCTGAAACACTACCCTTGGTGGCTCCCTAGAGTGTTTCAGTGCTACCTGATCACTGAAAGGTATACATGGCTCCAAACACACACTCTACTAGTTTTGGGGTGCTCGGTGCTTTGCACTTTTTGAAAGCATAAGCTGTACATCTTAGTACGACATGGATGCAATACCACATGCTGTGGCTAGGTTTTTCACCCAAGTGGCAATTTGGAGATCCCCCACCCCACCCCCAAGAATAGACAAGCCACAAGAGACTGCTCCCTCCCATCTTTCCCTGCCCATCCCTTCAGCACCTGTTCCACTAATTAAACACAGGTCATGTGAGGTGCAGTCAAAGGCTTCACTCCTTTGCACCATGGAAAAAAAGCTAATTTTTAGCAGAGGCCCAGAGAGAAACACTCCAGACAGCCAATAATCAAACCAGAGAACATGTAGCTGTCAGGCAACAATGCTACCACTGGCTTGGCAAGGACACAAATACAGAAACCACAGATTTTATGAGGAACAGAAAAAGTATGAGGGAAAAACCTGCAACATTTGGGGCATTTTACACACACACACACACACACACACACACACACACACACACACACACTACTCACTCTGAAAGTGTCCCATCTTCCGCTCGTTTCCTCCCGCTTGCGAACCCGAAACCCATCCCATCATCCGTCCGTTTCAGTTCCCGCTCGTTTCCTCCCGCTTGCGAACCCGAAACCCGTCCCATCTTCTGTCCGTTTCAGTTCCCACTTGCGAACCCGAAACCGTCTGTGTGAGTTCCCGCTCGCAAACTTGAAAATATGCGCGATGAGCAATGATGTCAGCACGCCCGCGACTGGACTTCTTAAAGAAGAACGCCCTAAAAAAAAAAAAAAAACTTTTTTTTTTAAAATTATAACATTAACTAGTCAGCCGATTCCAGGGGGGTGCAAGTGCACCCCCTTGCACCTGCCTGCGGGCGCCCTTGCCTGTTACAGTTTTTAGGAGCAAGTACTGACTGTCAGGCTGTAAAGAAAACAAGGCAAATAACAGAGAAACAGCTTCAGGTTGAAGGAAATATAGCAAAGTGTTAATACTTTTGTTGGGCCATAAAAATATAATTCAGTCCACGATGAAATAAATATCTCATTTTGCTAATAGTGTCAAAAAAGATATTTCTTTTGGAGGGAAATCTGAAGAGATACTTTCCTCATAATCAGAATCTTCAGTTTGAGAATGAATTGATGAATCACCCCCCCTTGCTCATCTGACTGTAAATCTTTGTCAGACGGAGATTGAAATAGGTTCATAGATTCATAGGTTGGTACTAGACTATCGGCCCTAGGGCCTATACAAGCCTAGCCATAACAATTCCCTGGCTATTTCTTCCCACAGTATTTACTTCCCTGGACCCCTGTCTAGCAGGGCAACTGATGTGATCCCCGGGGTGAATTTCCTATCTTCCATCCAATCATCAAGGTTCCTTTTGAAGAGGGCCAAAGAGGCCTGACATGTATGGGCAGTCTATTCCAGAGACTGGGGAGTCTCTGGGTCAGGAACCTGTCCCTCTAGCATGTTTTGTTAATTGTGATGATAACGTTTAGATCCCTGGAGCGCGTGTCTCTGAGGGATTGGGATTTCTTTAACTGTAGCATGTCCAACAGCTCTGGGTTTGACATGGCCTTGTATGCTAAGCAGAGATCGCCTCTGAGTAGACTATATGCGACAGAGTATAGGTGGAGTTTTTTTTTTTAGACGGTCAGATAGAGCATCTGCTTTAGGCCTGTGATTCTTTTAGTGAGGTATTTCTGCGGCCTTTCCAGTTGTTGCAGATGTCTTGAGAGGTACATACCAAACGGGGCGTTGTATTCTATAATGGGTCTAATGAGGGAAGAGTACAGTGGGACAATGACCTCCTTTTTTCTGGATGAAAAGCCCTTAGTGATGAGGTGTGCCACAGAAGGATTTCTTGACTGTTGTGGCAATGTGGTTATCGAAGGTGAGACCACTGTCCACCTGTGTCCTTAAGTCTCTTATCACACTTTCGGTGTTTTTCTATAACAAGGTAGTGAGGAACCAGGATTTAATACATTAAAAACAACACAGTAATCCCTTAACAAATCCCAGTAAATCTTCCCTGCCCACAAATACTGAGACAGGAGAAGAAACATTTTTTTAAGTTTCAGATTTTTCTTCTGAGGAGATCCCCTGGAATCAGGCACCTTACCCAGCTAAGAAGTAAACTTCCATCTGCTCCTTCTCCACGAGGCCAAAAAGAATTGTTCTCCCTAATCTGGTGAGGGGAGCCCTACAGCCACAGAGGACATGCCAATCAGATCTCAGTCCTTATTGGCCTCCTGAGAAGTTACATCAGAGGGACCAGGAGTAAAAAATGATTGCTCTGAAGAAGCAGGCAGTATAGGCCAAACTACAGTCAACCACCAGTGGCTGAGAAAGTGACAGAGAAGGACGGACACCCAAAAACTCCTTCACAAGTTGTTTCTTTTTTCAGTCAGGGAAAGCAAGGAATGCATAGACTGACACTTGCTCTAGCTTCAAGATGGGAAGTGAAGCCTAAGTGAGTCGGTGAATCTTCTAACAGGAAATTTTATGTTTTGAGGTAAAATCTTCAGATGGCCACAAAAAGCACCAAATCCTGCCCTCCATACACTAACTCTAGATAAGATTTTTTAATACACAGTAAGCCTACACAAGCACTAAATAAAAATCACTTCAGTAAAATGACAGTCACAGAAAAAAACACATTTCCAGTATAAAAATTTTTTTTTCTCAGTAAAGTGACGTAATAGAAATTTTTTTCTAGAAGAGGACTCATTTGCCTAGCCCTAGCCCTGATAAGATCACTATCAGTTCTGCAAATCCCAAAGAGAAACACTTTAGTGTCAAGAACGCGCTTAAGCTTTTTGGTGCCCAAATTGCCTTTATATGGCTCTGCTCAAGCCACTGGCAGTTCGGGCATGTGGAGGATGCCCGAAAACCTAAAATTTGAAAGATGACTGGTGTTCATATGCTAGGCAAGGATATAACCTATATATATATAATGTATATTAGGCTAATGCAACACTGATCTAATTGCTGAACATACATTGTTACTTCTATAATTTGTGTGCGGCAAACTGCTGAAAACATTTGACTAAGGCTTGAGTCAGGACTGACAGTGGCCTGTGAAAATTAACACAAATACAAAAACAATTTTTATCTTTTTTTTTTTTTTTGTCATTTTGTCAATTTCATGAACTCCAGGAGCAGGCTTTGGATTATTTTGGGAAAACTTGGAGAGAAATAACAACAAAAGACCAATGAATTAATAGTAACAATACACTCGAGCAATATGTCGGTTAAACGACTAGAGTAAAGTCTGTAATTGCTAAACAGCAGACAGACATGGTTAAACAGCATCAGAAATATCATGTTACAACCCTGCATTCAAGATGTATCCAAATGGCACTGTGACAACTCTGAAACAGATGTGAAAATGCAGATAACACAGATAGCGTTTAGGGATACCACTAAATGCTAACATGACAGAGAATGTGGCAGAAAAAAAGGCCTGTTTGCTCTGCAACTGAAGTTATCAAGAAGGCACTCTATAAACTGAGCAGATGGCTACAAGCAGATGGTACTGGGAGGCATGTGGCAGCCTTTTTACTGATGACATGCCACTGCTGTGGTAACAATACAGAAAGATTGCTTTTCTGCCTTTTGGCTATAACGTCACAGTCCCATATGCACTTGCATACTACTGAAAATGCAAAAGTTTTATAACAAAATGGGTAAATGTGTGCCAGTCAGAGTTGTGCAGCACATACTTGTAGCTAACAGTTAGGTTAAATATGTTAAAGGACAGAATCACACTTTATTAGTGTTTTTACAAACAGCTGTCTGCCAAATGAAGTTGGTTGACTGTTGAGATTTAGCGATTTGTTTTTACTAGACAAATGCCTTACAAATTGACCAGTCAGTCCAGTATGACTCAACGTACACCCCCCAAATCAACACCATTGCAGATTAGGAATAGGCAGAGCAATTTACCCGTCTCCAAAGACAGCACACTGCCTAAACAAGTTGTGAATGAGGGCATTCCAGATGTTAGTAAATGTAAACATCTTAAGCATTAGTCATAGGAAATATATCTAATTAGTCAATGAGAGTACTCTCAATGTTAGATAAGGAAAACATTCCAAATGTTAGTGAATACAACATTCCTAGCTTTAGTCAATAAAAAAATAATATATACTATCCAGATGACTGTTTTTTTGTGTAGGTCACCAGAAAGAAAACCATACTGATTGTGACAACCCAGTAACCCACCACTGGACCAGTAATCAAGGAGCCTCAACCCTCAACACTGGCAACACTGGGGAACATTCACTGACAGGATGAGAAGTACAAACACAGTATGTCCAGATGCAGCTCTCTGCATCAAGTGCAATTTCCCTTAAGAACACACACAGAGACCACAGTCACTCTGGGGCTGGATTCTCCCTCTTCCTCCAGATCCCCAATATGACTCCCCACTGGCACAGCTATAGAGTTGAAATCTCAGCTGAGTGACCAAGCCAAGACCTCCAGCACCCTCTCTGTTCAACCAGTGCTTTGTGTCCCAGCCAAGTAGCTGTGGCAGCCGTTCACAGGTGTGTGTGTGTGTGTGTGTGTGTGTGTGTGTGTGTGTGTGTGTGTGTGTGTGTGTGTGTGTGTGTGTGTGCATAAGTTGATTTACACACACACACCTGAGAAAGGTTGGCACAGGTTTACTAGCTATGTCCCCTTCTGCCAAGACTATAAGTTAGTTTCCACTGCCACCAGTCACTCCCTATCAGCTACTTTAAGGCCCTTAACAAAGTGTGTCCAATTACTGTGTAATATTAATACTAAATCAAATGGTAGTTTGACCAACAGTAAGGATCGTAGGAGTGGCCCACACGGTGTCATCAAATAAATATGCAAGTACTCTCAAAACTTAAATATCTCTACACAGATCAGCCACAATGAAAGGTTTAAATATATTTAATAATAAACAATAAATGAACAAGACAATACTAAATTAGAAGTTATGTACTCACCATAACGTTCCATCTGAGTAGGTACTTCATTTGTCTGCAACCTGTGGGTCTCGGATCCGACCAGCAGCTTTCCAAGCTTCAAGATCTGAGCTCCTAGCTCCTCCCCTCTACCCACAATCCCCTGTCACCACCACACTACCTCAGATCGGTTTTGCTGTATCACCTGAAAAAACCTGTAATAAACAGGTTCAGACATTCTCAAGAATCATAAAGATCCTAGAAACCCGATACAGGTTAGGGGGATGGCAGGGGGGGATGGTTGCAGACAAATGAAGTACCTACTCAGATGGAACGTTATGGTGAGTACATAACTTCTAAATCTGAAGTAGTTACTTCATTTGTTCTGCAACCTGTGGGACAGAGTCCCCAGCTACCTAAACAAAGAAACCAGGGTGGTCTATGGGAGGATATTCCGAAGCACCGCGGAGCCAAAGGACACCCTGCTTCTAGATATCATGTCCAGCTTATAATGAGAAATAAACGTATGAGCAGAAGACCAAGTGGCTGCTGAACATATGTCGTCCAACGGCATCCTGGACCAGAAGGCTGCAGAAGTTGCGATGGACCTTGTGGAATGTGCACGGATTTTGAATGGGGTTGTTTTGCCTGATGCCTTATAAGCCTGAGAAATACATTGACAAATCCAATTAGCCAGTGTCACTTTGGATATAGGTTTTCCCATGTATGAAGGAGCAAATGACACAAAGAGTTGATCAGCCTTATGAACATCTTTGGTCCTGTGCAGGTAAAAACGTAACTGTCTGTACGTCTAGTGTATGCAACATGTATTCTCCCTTATTTTGAAAATTTTTGAAAAACACTGGCAGATTGATAGTCTGATTGATATTTGCTACAGATGCCACTTTTGGTAAGAAAGACGGGTTAGTCCTGAGAGACATTCTGTCATTGTGGAAAATAAGATAGGGAGGTTTCATGCACAAAGCTTGGAGCTCTGAAACCCTTTTAGCAGAAGTTATGGCTACCAAGAATGCTGTTTTCCAGGACAGAAATTTAAGGGGAACAGAAGCTGTAGGTTCAAACGGAGGTTTCGTTAAGGCTTGCAGAACAAAAGTTAAGTCCCAAGGGGGAGTCACGGATTTCACTGGTGGCTTGAGAAGGAAAACATAACGCAAGAATGTCTTACACAATTTTGTAGATGCTAGAGATCCTAATCCGTCTCCCACATGAAAATGGGATATTGCTGCCAACTGTACTTTGACCGTTGATGCACTGGCCCCTTGTTCAAAAATCATGAACAAAAAATCCAATACTGTAGGAATCGGAACAGTAAATGGGTTGAGACCTTGGCTGTTAGCCCAGATAGAAAATTGTTTCCACTTACTATTATAGATTTTCCTGGTGGACGGTTTATGAGCCGCTACCAGAATAGTTTTCACTGGTGACGAGATACCAGGAGTTCTTGCCATAGTGGAACTGGATCAACCAAGCCGCGAGCTTGAGGTTGACCAGGTTCGGTGGTGGGCACCCCGTTGGGTGTGATATCAGATCTGGAATTGGATCCAGGATTAAAGGGGGGAGAGACTGTGAGACCGCAGGTATGGAAACCAGATTTGACGAGGCCAGAATGGGGCTATGAGGATAATTTTGCTCCCCAACTGTGCGGCTTTCTGAATGAACTTCACCATGAGCGGAAGTGGGGGATAAGCATAGAGTAGACCGGGAGGCCAAGCATGAATCAGAGCGTCTCTGGGGCTCTCCCGTTCTGGGGGAAGAATTGCGAAGAACTCGCTGCATTTTGTGTTTTGGGGAGTAGCAAAGAGATCGCAGCGAGGCCAACCCCACTTGCGGAAAATTTCCTTCACAATTTTCGGATTGGGAGACCACTCGTAAGGACTGAGAATTACTCGACTCAATTTGTCCGCCAGAATGTTGGATCGTCCCGGAATGTGCGTTGCTATCAGAAAGCGGTTGGTGGATATCGCCCATTCCCAAACTCTCATGGCTTTTCGAAAAAGAGGGTAGGATCTGGTTCCCCCTTGTTTGTTTATATACCAGACCACTGACATATTGTCCGTCTGTATTGCAATCGTTCCTAGAGGTAGAAGGTCTTGGAGAGCCTGCAATGCTAGAAGCACCGCTCTCATCTCCAGAACATTTATGTGCAAAGCGGTCTCCGACAAGGTCCACGTACCTTGGATGTTTCTGCCCAAACAATGCCACCCCCACCCTAGGCGAGAAGCATCCGTGGTTAATGTGACCTGGGGGGGGGTCACAGGGGTCTCCCTTGCCTGAGTTCTGGGGAGTGAAGCCACCACAGGAGGGATTCCATGCAAACTCTGCTCAGGGGGATAGGAGTGTTCAATGGGTGGAGTAACAGTGACGATTGAACTTGGAGTGTCCACTGTAATATACGCATCCTTAGGCGAGCATGGAGACAGAGGTCGATAGCCGCTGCCATCAAGCCTAGTGCCCTCAGGACTAACTCCGCCGGTGGGGCCTTGGTGCGAAGAAGAGCCAAAACTTGGAGTGACAGGCTGGACAGCCTGTCCGAGGTCAAGAAGGCCCGAGAAGATCGGGAATCTAGCCTGGCTCCTATGAAATCTAATGCTTGCACAGGATGAAGAAAAGACTTCGGTATGTTGACTGAGATGCCCAAGCTGTCGGCAAGAGACAGCACATAGTCTCTCGTGATACAAAGTTGTTGCCTGTTGGTTGCTGTGAGGAGCCAGTCGTCTAGGTACGGAAAGACCCTTATGCCCTGAAGCCTCAGGTGGGCCGCAACCACTGCCATGACTTTGGTGGACACCCTGGGGGCTGAGGTGAGTCCGAACGGAAGGACCCTGAACTGGTAATGACTGGCCCCTAGCCGAAAGCGGAGGAACCTCCTGGACTGTTTGTCCATTAGAATGTGGTAGTACGCGTCCTTGAGGTCTATAGAGCACATCCAGTCGTTCTCCTGCATTAAGGGGAGAACAGATTGTAGAGTGACCATCCGGAATTTTTCTTTGGGAACAAACATGTTCAGGGCGGACAAGTCTAGAATGGGCCTGAGGTCCCCCGTCTTTTTTGGCACTAAAAAGAACCTTGAGTAGTAGCCCAATCCGGATTGGTCTGGGGGGACCTGCTGGATGGCTCTTTTTTCTAACAAATTTGAAGTCTCTATGGTCGCCGCCTCTCTTTGACTGGGTGGGACATCGGGGAGGCGACCACCTGAGGGAGGACGAAATAGGAAGGGAATTTTGTAGCATCTGGATATAATTCGGAGCACCCATCGATCGTTCATGATGGACTCCGACATTGACAGGTGCTTCGTTAAATGCCCCCCGACTGTCTCCAGAGCAGGACAGTCGGGTAAGCCCTCAGGGCTGTTGCTCGGGTCTCTTGGAAAAGGGCTCCCTAGACCTGAAGTTACGCGGTCCCCCTCTGCCTCTGGGCTGGAGTCCACCCTGCCCTCCTCTGCCTCTGGTGGGAGCGGAGACCGGAGCTGGATAGGATTGCTGAGACTTGCGGAACCACAGCTTCTTTGCCCCCTCTGATTCCTTGAGAAGGAACGTTGGGGGCTCGAGAAGCGGACTCCGACGGCAAACAGCGTCTTCCCATCCTTCTCACTTTGGACTAGTGTATCGTGTACGGTCTTGCCAAAAAGCGAAGAACCATCAAAGGGTGCGTTCGCGAAGGACGCCTTGAAAGGTTCCACGAAATTACAAAGACGGAGCCAGGCGTGACGTCTCAAGACAACACCTGCTCCGCTGGCCCTTGCGGCTCCCTCCGTAGCATAAGACAGTAGCTGCATGGACGTATTTGAAATGGACTTGAGAGTGGCCATGCGTGTCGAGAACACGGTTTTGTCCTCGACCGACATGGACTCAGGAGGGGCTGCAGTGTATTCCTTGATCAAATCCCGTTGCAGCCTGATGATATGCGCCATATAATTCAGCGCTGTCACAGAGAAGGTTGCTGAAGCAAAGGTCCGCTTCCCTATACGGTCCAGCGCCCGGGACTCCTTGTCCGGCGGGTGTACCGTGGAGCTCTCCTGGGAGAGTTCTCTTTTAGTGACAGCAGCCACCAACATGGCAACAACTGAAGACCCTTTGGCCCAAACCTGCCCGTCTGAAGGGGGGCTAAGGATTTTATCCGGTCGACATGGGATAGGGTCCACGGTGTCGGGTTCCTGCCAAGCACTGGTAGTCAGGAGATCTACCAGGGGATCTGCCGGTGGGGACACCCAGGAGGTAGATGGGCCCGCTTCAAACGCCTCCAGAAATACGGACTCATCCGAGGAAGGTTTTTGGGCAGACCCCCCCCCCCCTAATACGCAACATTTCCATGATGTCACCAAAGGAGACATCCTTGGGGGGGGTGACCTTGGGGAACCTTCCCTTTCCTCTAAAAAAAAAAACCCGGCTCCAAAAGGGCCTGGATCCGAAGACTCCAAAACCCGGATCTGGGTTGAAGAAGGAGAAATCGGGGCGACTATTGAAGCTGCATTCCCCTCCTGTGGAGGGGGGGGCAGGAGCACCCCCATCTGCATTTGGGTCTGCAAAAACCGACGCATCATCCTATCCATGTCGGTGTCGGAGAGAGACCTAGTAGATCTAGAGGAGGTCATAGAGGCGGGTCTGGAGGGCCGCCTCGACGACCTCGAGGGTGATAGGAGCTCCTCCTCCGGCTCCATTGAGAAGGAAGGAGATCGGAGCTGAGAAGGAGAAGGTCCGGACACCCTTGTAGGTGATTTAACAGTTTTTGAAGGCGGAGCTGAGAGATGAGGCTCGGCTCGCCTCTTGTGTCTGTGCTTCTCCCTGTGTTTGGTCCTGTGCTCCCTAGAAAGAGAAGACTGAACTTCCTTCGTACTCAAGGCAGTAGTGGGAGGTTGAGTCCCAGCCTGAGTCGAAGGAATCAGGGGTGTCGAAGCTACCTGGGTAGCCTGCACCTTGGAGGGAGAGGAGGAAGAGGCCTCCTCTGGGGGAAGCAATCCTGCCAGAATAAGCCTGTTCCTTCTGTCCCTCACAGTCCGGGGGTTGAAGGCTGTGCAAACCTGGCAGTCTGAAGACAAATGGACAACCCCCAGGCATATAACGCACTGAGTGTGACCATCAGCTGGGGAAAGCCTATGGCCACACCCAGTGCACTTTGAAAAAATAGCTTTATGGCCTTCGGCCATTTTGTTGACACACACATTCACACGCCCAAACACCTAGGGGAAGGGTTTGGAAAAAGCATAATCCGAAAATAAAAAAAGGGCAGAGAAACACTCACAATACTCTCCTTTTAAGTTTTAAAGTTTTTAGAAAAATTTTGAAAGAAAATTATACACTTCCCTGTCTAAGCTCAGGAGCTCTTCACAAGATGCTTGTCATTCAAGCCGTGGCAAAAACGATCTGAGGTAGTGTGGTGGTGACAGGGGATTGTGGGTAGAGGGGAGGAGCTAGGAGCTTGGATCTTGAAGCATGGAAAGCTGCCGGTCGGATCCGAGGTCGGATCCGAGACCCACAGGTTGCAGAACAAATGAAGTAACTACTTCAGATTATATATTCACAGTGACATCATAGTTCAAAACCACAGGTAAAACCACAGGAAATAATCAAAAAGTATAGTTGTGTACACTTACCATAAATGTAGATGTTCGAGTGTATTCACTGTTGCAGTCATCACATTTGGGTTATCCTTGCCACGGTAGCCCTGAGTTGGCCCGAATACCAGAGGCTTAGTATTTCTGCGTCGGTTGCTGTCGCTTCAGGACTGACGTCAGGTCGGCAGTAGTATAAAGTAAGGCAGCCGATGCCATTCCATCAGTTTTTCTTGCCCTGTCAGGAGCCCCCAAGTGGGAGCCAGGATATGGTGGAAGAACCCCACCAGTAGAAAGTAAATACCAAAAAGTTCCTTGTAAGGAGAGAGAGAGACAGAGAAAAAAGGGGGATGGAGGGAGAGAAACCAGGACTACAACAGTAAATATACTCGAACATTTACATTTATGGTAAGTGTACACAACTGTACTATGGTCTTCGTGTTTCACTGTTGCAGTCATCACATTTGGGTTGACTCCCAAAGCTAAGGAAAAGGGCGGAGGCAGTTAAGAAGACTAAGGGCTGGCTAGGATGCCCTGCAACACTGCAGTGGATTTGGAGAAGATAGGCAGGTGGTAATGCTTGGTGAAGGTGTGAACAGATGTCCATGTTACAGCCTCCAGGATGTCCCTGGTGGGGACTCCTCTGAGGGAAAGCTGCAGAGCTGGAGGCCTGGTAGAGTGAGTCCTGACCCCATTAGGGGGAGGTTTCCCATGTTGCTTGTAGCAGAAATGGATGCAGTGTGCTATCCATTTAGAAATGGTTTGTTTGGATATGGCTTTGCACTCTGCTCCTGCAGCAAAGCTGATTAACAATTGATCATGTTTTCTGAATGATTTAGTCCTATCTAGATAGAATCTGAGCTAACTGTGCACATCTAAAGAGTGCAGTATCCTTTCTCCCTTGTTTTGTGGGTTAGGGAAAAAGGTGGACAAATGAATGGATTGGTTGAGAGCCACACTGGGCACCACTTTTGGCATGAAGGATGGGTTAGTCCTGAGGGACACCCTGTCAGCATGGAAGATGATGAAGGGCTCTACAGCCATCAGTGTTTGTAGCTCGGATACTCTTCTGGCTGAAGTGATGGCTGGAAGCAAGGCTGTCTTCCAGGAGAAAAACTTTAACTCTGCTGAAGCTGCTGGTTTAAAGAGGGGCAGGGTGAGCTTTTCCAACACAAAGTTTAGGTCCCAAGCTGGGGTAGGTGCTCTTCTGGGTGGCCTCAAGTTGCTAGCCCCTCTTAGGAACTGTTTGATGAGAGGGTGTGAGAAAAGTGGCTGCTCAGTGTTGAAACGAGCACAGATAGCAGAGGCATGAATTTTAATAGAGGAAAAGGAGAGACCACTGTGTAGCAGGTCAGCTAGGTAATCCAAGATGAAAGGTAGGGAGGGCTGTGCCACAGTGGCTCCCTTAGCCTGGATCCAGGTGCAGAACCCTTTCCATTTGTCAGCATAAGACTTTCAAGTGCTAGGGTGTCTGGCCTCAAGTATAACATCTAGAACCTGTTTACTGAGACTGGCAGCTTGTTCAGTGGTCATGGAATAAGCCAGTGTGCCAAACTGAGGGTCTGCAATTGGGGATGCATGAATTCTCCTTCCCTCTTGGTTAGGAAGGTTAGGATCTGAGGGAGATGCCATGGTGGCAGAGGGGACAGGCTGCACAGCAGTGGGTACCAGTGCTGGCTAGGCCAGTCTGGAGCAATTAGAATTGTCCTCAATTTTTCCTCCCTTATTTTGAACAGTACCCTGGTAATGAGACGTAGTGGGGGAAATGCATAGACTGAGAGGTTGACCCAATGGAAGGATAGGGCATCCACTTTCCAGGCCCTGCAGTGAGTCTACCTGGTGCAGAACTTGCTGAGATGATGGCTGGAGTGGGAAGCAAAGAGGTCAACCTTCGGGGTGCCCCATTTCTGAGCTATTAGGGTGAAGGTTCTTTGGTCTAGCTGCCACTCGTGTGGGTCCAGAAGATTTCTGCTTAAGTTGTCTACCAGAGAGTTTAGAGAGCCTGGCAGGAATTGTGCTAACATATGTAGTTGCATGGCTGAGGCTGTGTGGCAAAGGGTCATAGCAAGCCTGCATAGAGGGTAGGAGTGAGTCCCTTCCTGCTTGTTGATATACCACATCACAGTGGTGTTGTTTGTTTTGATCAGTAGAGTCCCTTGGGAGAGAAGGAAACTGAAAGCTGTCAATGGGTGCTGGACAGCTAACATCTTTTTTGGCTGATGTGCAGATGTATTTGATGTGGGTTCCACTGGCCCTGTATGCACTTGCCATCCAGGTGTGCACCCCAGGCATAGTCTGATGCATCTGTGGTGAGGGTCTGGGCAGTGTGGGGTAGTGAAAAGGCTAGACCCTTGTTGTGGTAGCATGCTGCTGCCCACCATAGAAAATCTTTCCTTAGGCAAGGTATCATTGGTATAAGAGTTTCCAGGTCTTGAGAGTGTTGACACCAAAGGCTTTTTAGGTACCACTGAAGTTTCCTCATATGCAGTCTGGCATATGGAATGAGCAGAATGCAAGATGCCATGAACCCCAGACCTTGCAGGATTTTCCTTGTGGATTAACAGGGGTCTGGTGGCTAGTTGAGAGAAATAGGCTGTCAGGTAAGTTTGCTTTTCTGGTGTAAGGAATGCCATCTGGGATGCTGTGTCCAGGCTTGCTCCCAGGAATAAAGAAGTTATGTACTTACCATAACATTCCATGTGAGTTGTTCATCTCGCCTTCATTTTTACAGATGGGTTCGGAGCCGATCCTCAGCTCCGAGTCAGCCTAGTACAAAGCTCAAGGTCTTCAGATAGCTCGAGGCCAAGTCCCTCTCCCATGATGCACCTAGAGTTACCTCAGATCTTGTTTGCTGCATACAATAATACCATATGTCATTCTATCACTCCATAAGAGAAAGATATAGAAGGGTTGAGCAACTAGGAAGAATCCAACATCTCAATTTTTGAAAAACCCTGGAGGGGGCAGGAAGGTGGGAACTAAGAAGCGAGATGAACAATTCACACGGAACGTTATGGTAAGTACATAACTTCTTTATGTGAAGTTGTTCTATCTCGTTGTTCATTCTTACAGATGGGTAGCTTCCCAAGCACCATCTATCTCGGGTGGCTCACGGGAGTATGTTTTTCAGGACAGTAGACCCAAAGGAGGCCCTGTCAACTTTGCAATGAGTGATAAAGGTCTGAAGTCTTGACCAAGTGGCTGCTGCACAAATGTTATCTATAGCAAGTCTGTCAGAAAAGGCAGAGGATGTAGAAACTGCTCTGGTTGAGTGAGCCTTAATTTTATGTTGTAAGGGCATATTAGCATCTGAATAAGCAAATGTGATACAATCAGATAACCACTTAGACTGAGTTGTTCTGGCCACTGGCATAGCTTTCCTGGAGTCTGAAAAAGAAAAGAAAAGCTGTTCAGATTTCCTAAAATCTTTTGTTCTATCCAAGTAAAATCTGAGCTGTTTATGAACATCAAGTTTGTGCAGCATATATTCTAAACTGTTGGGAGTGACTGGGGAAGAATACTGGCAAATCAATAATTTGATTAAGATTAGCTTCAGTACAAACTCTAGGCAAAAAGGAAGGGTTAGTTCAAAGTGAGACTATCAGCATGGAAAATTAAATAAGGAGACTTAATGGACAAGGCTTGAAGCTCTGACACTCTGCGGGCAGAAGTGATAGCTACTAAAAAGATAGTCTTCCATGACAAAAAGGTGAGGTCACATGAGGAAGCTGGTTCGAATGGAAGGAGAATAATGCGAGAAAGCAAAAAATTTAGATTCCATGGGGTATAGGGAGATTTCACAGGTGGTCTGAGATGAAAGGTCCCTTTGAGAAAGGCTTTGGATAGTTTCTGTGACATAATGTTCAACCCTTCAAATCCAAGGTGAAAATTAGAAATAGCAGCAAGTTGAACACGAACTGTTGCTGCTGCAGCTCCTTTGTTGAAGATCATGGTCAAGAACTCTAGTATGGAAGCCATAGGGGCTAGGTAGGGATCAATGTTGTTTTGACAGGCTTCCATTTGCTAAGGTATAGCTTCCTCACAGAGGACATATGACAGGATATGAGAATTTGCTTTGTCTCAATAGAAAGGTTATGGAACCTGGCTATGATGGGAATTGGAGCAGCTAAGCTGTCAGCTTCAGGGACTGAAGAGAGGGATGAAGTTCCCCCGACGAGTGCATCAGAAGATCTGGAACTGGATCCAGAATCCAGGGGTCCTCCAAAAGATGAAGTTGAATGAATGGGAACCAAATCTGACGAGGCCTATGAGGGGCTATTAGAATGATGGTCCTTCCCAGGGCTTTTGCTTTCTGTAGTACCTTGGGTATCAACGGGACTGGTGAGAATGCATAGAAAAGACCTGGAGGCCAATCATGTACGAGTGCATCCTTTGGGGTTTCTCCAGGAAGGGGAATCAGGGCAAAGTATTTTCTGCATTTCGTGTTCATGTGGCTGGCGAAAAGGTCGCAGCAAGGCTGGCCCCACCTGCAGAATATCCTGTCCACTATTTCTTTCTTCAGGGACCACTAGTGATGCAACAAAATTGCTCTGCTCAGCTTGTCTGCTATCACGTTGGATTTCCCCGGGAATGTGCATTGCTAACAGAAAGTGCTGGGTGGATATAGCCCACTGCCATGCACTTAGGGCCTCGTGACAAAGGGGGGAAAGACCTGGTTCCTCCTTGTTTTTTCAAGTACCAGACCACTGACATGTTGCCTGTCTGAATCGCAACTGTACCCAGAGGAAGAGAGTCCTGGAAGTACTGCAACGCTAAAAGTACCGCTCTCATCTCCAAGACATTGATATGCAGATGTGTCTCTTGATCGGTTCATGTGCCTTGGGCTGTTCTTCCCTGAAAATGCCTCCCTACCCTATCAGGGAAGCGTTCGTGGTCACTGTGGCCGCTGGTGGGGATAGAACAAAAGGATGACCTATTGTGACATGAAGAGCGGTCAACCACCACTGAAGATCCTTTTTGCATGTGTTCGTGACCACTGTAAGATGAGACATTGCGAGCTCTTGGTAAGACCATCGAGTGAACAACAGCCATTGCAGAATCCGCATGTGCATGCGACCCAGCGGTATGACTAATACTGCAGCTGCCATCATGCCTAATAATTTTAGTACTTCTGATGCTGGAGCCTTGTTTTTGGATATCATATTGCGGGCCTGCTGACGGAGTAGTAAGACTTAGTCTGGAAGTCATAGCATGGTGGTGGTGGTGTCCAATTCTGCTCCGATAAAAACAGTATGTTGTGATGGCAACAAGGCAAATTTTCCTGAGTTTATTGTAATGCCCAGCTGACTGCAGAGTGAAAGAGTGGTATCCCTGGCTTGAATGAGTTGATACCTGGTGGAGGCAGTGAGTAGCCAATCATCTAGGTATGGAAACACCTGGAATCCTAAACGTCTCAGGTAAGCCGTGACCACTGCCATGCATTTGGTGAACACTCTGGGGGCTGTAGTGAGACCAAAGGGCAGGGCTCGAAATTGGTAATGATTGGCTCCCAGCCGGAAGCGCAGATAATCCCTAGATGGTCTGGCAATTTTTATGTGGTAGTATGCACATCCAATTGTCTTTCCCTATAAAGGGAAGTATCGACTGAAGCGTGACCATCCAAAACTTCTCTTTCTTGATAGATCTGTTTAGTCTGCTGAGGTCCAATATAGGTCTCCAGTCCCCTGTCTTTTTTGGAACTAAAAAGAATCTTGAGTATGTTCCAGATCCTATCTGGTCTGCTGGGACTGGTTGGATGACTCTATTTATTAGCAACAATCGTTCCTCTATTGTTTCCTGTTCCCTGTAACTGGGTGGAACGTCCGGGATTTTTCTTGTCAGTGGAGGGGGTGTGGCGAAAGGAATGAAATATCCTCTGGAAATGATACTTTGTACCCAGTTGTCATTTGCTATTTTGAGCCAGGTGTCTGGATACAAAGATAAGCGACCCCGGACTGCCTCTAGAGTAGGACAGTCGGGTCTCCTTTCAGGAGCACTGGTAGGGCTTCCCAAAGAAGTGATTTCTGTCACTCTGGTTTTGCGGACCCCCTCTTCCGCGAGGGTGGCGTCTTCCATTATTACCCCCTCCTCTGCCCCTGGAGGAGGGTTCACCACATGTGTCCTGAAAGGCTTCTTGGGCTTTTTGGAACCACATCTTTCCTCCCCTTTGACCCTTGGGGTAGGGTGTGGTAGGGGTGGAAAAACGGACTCCGATGGCAGGCAGAGTCTTTCCCTCCTGCTCACACCTGGTCAAAGTTTCTTTAACTTTGGGTCCGAAAAGGGACGAGCCATCAAAAGGGGTATTTACAAAGGATGACTTGAAGAGAGGGTCTCCTAAGAGCAATTCCTGTACCCGCTGCCCTGCTCATTCCATCAGCTGCATATGAAATGAGGCGCACGGACGAGTTAATTATGGAGTTGAAGGTAGCAAGCTGGGAGGCAACTTTATCTGAAGCTCCTGCAGCTACTGTACCCTGAAGAGTATCTCCCAGCTCTTTAAGGAGATCTCTTTGCAGTCTAGTTATATGGGGTTAGATAGTTGAGCGTACGCAGTGCAAAGGTCACTGAACTGTAAGTGTGCTTCCCATATCTATCCATGATCCTGGAATCTCTGTTAGGATATTAGAGGAAGTTTCTGAAATTTCCTTTTTGGTGGCTGTCACCACCGCCATGGCATCAACTGGCACACCCTTAGTCAGAAAAGATTTGTCCTGGGGAGCATAAATAAATTTATTAGGCCTCCTGGGGACAGGCTCCATGGTGTCCGGATACTCCCACGCCCTTCTTGAGACCAACTGCATAAGCTCATCGAAGGGCAGAGACACCCAAGAAGTGGAGGATTGAGACCCGAAAGCCTTCAGGAGAACCGACTCATCTTCAGTGTGGTTGGTGGACTGCCAGTCACCCCTCTGCCTAAGGATTTCTAATATCTCAGCAAATGAGATATCCTCAGAGGGGGACCGTGGGAACCCTTCTGATTCATCAAAGTTGGTATCAGATGTCAGGGACTCCTGTGGGGAGTCTAGATGCTTCCTCCTACAGATTCTGTTCCTGGGAACCTCATCAGTGGGGGCTTCTGGTGAGGTCTCGGAAGAGCAGTGGCCACCCGATGAGGCTTCCTGAGGCTCTGGATCTCTATGTTTGACAAGGATCTGTGAAGCAGAAGCAGACACAGGTGCTTTAGGGGAGGAGGTAGCTGGACCTGAAGTCGAAGATGTCTTAGGAGACATAACTCTCCTCATGGCTTCGAAGGCACCTCTGCTCTGATGAGAAGGGACTGACGGATTCGAGGAAACTGTCAATACCCCCGGCACCAGGACAATGCGCTCTGAGGCAGAGGTAGGAGCCAAGCTCATCTGAGCCAAAGCCCCGAGAGGCAGAGTCGGAACCGACAAGTCGGTCCGACTATCCTCCTCAGACCCGACCAGAGAGTGTTGGCTCCTAGATTCCTTGATCGGTGCCGAGGACATCAAAGTAAATAGAGCCAAAAACATTGGAGCAGGCGTCGGCTTCGAAGGTTCCAATATCAACATGTCTAACTCCTCCGGCTCCAAAGGATCGGTATGGCTCAGAGGAGGAAGAGAAGTAGCTGGTAAAAGGGTCTTCGGTTCCAAAGCCGCTTGGGTCAGAGCCGATATGAATTTAGCAAAGGCCGGTGCCTGTAAAAGTTTCTGCACCACATGATCCACATCCAAATCGGAAAGGCTAAACGAAGACCGAGATGACTGGACAGAAGGTGGTACAGACTGTAAGAGTGGAGACTTAGGCACTTCGGATACCGGTATCAAAACCGGGGACCGGCTCCATAAGGATAAGAAGGTCGGCTCCGAGGTCTGTGGAACTGATGTCGAAGACTTTTTAGATCTCTTAACCTCAGATGTAGAAATCTTGGAAGACTTTGAGGACTTACTGGATCCATCTTGGTCACTCACAGCTTCGTGGAATAAAGGTTTAAGTAAACCTCTGTCGATCAATTTTCTCTTTCTCTCCTGGAGAACCCTAGACGAAAAAGAATGACAGATGGAGCAACTTTCCTGGAGATGCAATGCTCCCAAACAATAAACACAATTTACATGACTGTCAGTGACAGACATCTTCTGCCCACATTTAGGACATTTTTTTAAACCCTGATTTAGGGTGTTTGTCTTTATAATCAGCCATTTCGAAATACACAATGCCAATAGGGTGCTGTAAAAAATAGACACGCCCAACAATTAACAAACAACAAGCCCCTCTAAAACTACGGGCTAAATATTAATCAGCAAGCACACACACAAAACTATTTGTCTAAAGTCTAAAGAGTAAATATAAGAAAGTTGTGACAGAACAGTCACTATATAAATGCACACAACTATAATATAACTACTAATACATACACCTTTATCTAAACTCTAAGATAAAGTATTTCAAAACTGTGACAGAAAGGTCACTTTTTAAACCCTAAGACTAAATCTAAAGCTATCAGCACACAACTAATCTAAGCACTAATAAAGACTAAACAAGGCCTAAATAAACGAGGCCAAGAGAGCTAAATACTAGATAAAGAAAAAAGGGCACACCAAGGGAAGGGAGCTACACAAAAAGCTGTAAGAGCTTATCTAAATATAGCTAAAGATACAAAACAGATACAAAACAGAAAATATTTACAATAATATCAGATATTTTCAATAAAATAAGGTTTTTACTGGCCAGAGCTAGCAAGAATTTCTGATCTACTGCAGCGGCAAACTAGATCTGAGGTAAATCTAGGTGCATCATGGGATAGGGACTTGGCCTTGAGCTATCTGAAGACCTTGAGCTTTGTAGTAGGCCGACTCGGAGCCGAGGATCAGCTCCAAACCCATCTGTAAGAATGAACGGCGAGATAGAACAACTTCACATATAATCTTTTGGATGGGTACTAGTTTGGATTTCTATTAATTGATAGTGTACCATAAGGAGGTCAGTAGGGACTTTACAAAGGCCAGGTGCTTGAGCAGCTTTTCCTGACTGTCTGCCCAAATTAGGCAGTCATCTAAGTATGGGTAAATTTGAATATTTCTTTGTCTGCAAAAAGTAATGCCGGAAGCCACACATTTTGTGAAAATTCTGGGAGCAGTAGATAAGCCAAAGGGAAGCGCAGAGAACTGAAAGTGCAGAGATCCTTCCCTGAAACGTGGATATTTCCTGCATGACTCCCTGACTGGGATGCGGAGGTAGGCCTACTTTAGGTATAGGGTGGCTAACCAAGCATTCTTGGAGAGCACAGGAAGTAGTTGCTGGAGGGTGAGCATTTTGAATTTTGGTATCACCAGGAAAGAGTTTAGAATGGATAGATCAAGGATGGGGCACCAGCAGCCCTCTTTTCTGGGTACCAGGAAGAGCCTGGAGTAGAAACCTTGGCCTATCTGTTCTGCAGGAACATGCTCTATTTCCCTCATGGAGAGCAGGGAAAGGACTCGTTTTTTGGCCTCTGCCCACTGGTTTGGAGAAAGATCTGGGAACCCTTTTGGGGTTGGTAGTGTGGAAAGAAAATTTGTATCCCCGGGACACTATGTTGAGGAGACAGCGGTCGTTGGTAATGGTGGCCCAGGTGCTTACGTGGAAGGAGAGTTTTCCTCCTAGGGCCAAGTGAGGGTGGGCAGAGGAAGGGGGTGGAAGTAGAGAGTCATTGTGAGTTCTTACCATGAGGGGGTGGCTTACCACTCCCTGGTTTTGAAGTGGAGGAACCTCATTGCTTTGATCTCTGCATTCCCTGTGGCTGTTGTCTGGGGGGGGGGTCTGCTTCCCCAGGGTCTGGGCTGAACTGACCTGGAGGGGGCAGGAAAGGACCAGTGTTTGGAGGGGCAATGCCTACTGAACCTGGGTGGCTGGACCTGCAGGAAATCCTTAACTGTCTGCAGAGATTTAGCTTTTTCTAGCAACTTTTTTAAGACCTCCTCTGCATTGCTGCCAAATAAGTTGTCTTTGTGTAAGAGGGCATCCAATAATTTGGATTTGACATGGTCTGGCAAGGGCTGTTCCTTAAGCCAAGCATGCCTTCTAGTGACAGAACCAGTGATTGCTGCCCTGCAAGATGCCTCTAGGGTGTCAAAACCACAGTGTAAGGTGTGCTTAGTTACCTGACTTGCAGAATGCATTAACTCTTGTAACTCTTTATTTTCTGCACAAGCAGGAAAAGATGATATTTTTTTGTTTGACGAGTTCCATGGTATGTTGCTGAAATTTTAGCATATGGAACTGACAATTTAGTGCTCTAATAGCAAGAGTAGCAGAGGTGTATACTTTTTTACCCCATCTATATAATGCTTGGGAATCCCTATCTGAGGGGGTGGGATTCTTAGTAGAAGTTGCTTTAATTCCTTTAAGCCCTTGAGAAATAACCTCAGGGTCAGCAGTAGGATTTTTGAAAAGAAATTTGTGCAAGTCAGGGACTCTGTAATACCTAAGAGGTTTTCTGGGAGCAGGAGGGAGGGTTTCAGGAATCAAACTAGATTCCATAAAACCATCACCCACAACATCCAGGACAGGAGGAATAGCCAAGGGTCTGTGCTGTGGAAGATCTAAGAATTCTGAGTCTCTTTTTAAACTGAGGGTAGTCCTGACATTCCCATTGGAAATGCTCCCTTAAAGTATGAAGGGTTTCCCCAAAGGAAAAGTCCTCGGGTGGAGAGGCTGCAGGAATGGATTCCTCTGCATCAGAATCCTCATAAGCAGAGAGGGGTTGTATGTCTTCATATTCAGATGCATCAGAATCATCAGACTCCTGTTCAGATAAAACTACTCGGGACAAATTTCTTTTTCTTTTGGAAGGGGTAGCTTGGCTTCCCCTGATAAGTATTATAAAGTATTCCACCATTTTAAACATTTGAGACTGAGGCAAGGAAGCAGGTGCCTGAGATTGGGTCGTCAGTTTCTTGGGTGTGGTTCATACCCTGGGCCTAAGTCCTGCTAAACCAGCACTGGTAAAAAATACACAAAATCACACCCGGAGGCTCTAAATAAAAACCTGCAAAAGCATCAGAGACCTCCAAAGCAGACACCCAAACAACCTGCACCTCCCGTCACAAACCAGACAACACACAAAACACAAAATCAGTGTGCCAGACAATCACAGCCCTTAAGGCAAAATAGCATACCTAACACAACTAGTAATAGGTGCCTCTATAGTCAGGCACACTGGCGTCCCACTCACTAGGCTGGACAAGCAGAAGGTTACTGTTAGCTGCCTGTCGGGAACCAGAATCCACCACATAACACAAGCACTCAGGTCACTCCAGAACAAGTACAAATATGACTATGTCATTGTTCATGTTGGTGTGAATGACCTGAGATGTACCTCCCTGGACTACTTGAAAAGAGACATGGAAGAGCTCTCTGATCATGTAGCCCAGGCTGGTATGACCCTGACCCTGAGTAGCATCCTGCCCTCACCAAGAATGATACCTCAGTATAAAGAAAAAATGATCAATTTCAAAAATTGGCTAAGCTTCTGGTGTCATTCAAATGGGATCCAGTTTCTGTCAGCCTGGGACGACATACTCGACAAGCCGCGTTGCTTCGCAAGAGACGGCTTGCACCTGTCACTGCTAGGCTTTCAAATACTGGCCAAGGCTCTTGCTGCCCCCATAGTGCCTTTTTTAGGCAAGGTTCAAAAGTCAAACCCAACTCTGTAAACAGCACAATTAACACAAAATAAGTTATGTAGACTCATAATCTTGCAAGGCAGGAAGTACCCAGATTCAAGCTTATTAATAAAAACCTACCAACACATCCCATAAAGCATCTTCCCAAAGGGCCTCGAGTTCCTTGATGCAAGAAAGGGAGCAGGTTTGAAATTCGCTTTAGAGAAGAAGAAACTTAAGGTCCAGCCAGGCCAGGGGAAGGAGGTCAAGAAAGAAGGCGAGAAGATAACTATCATGGAATCTTAATGTAGGCATAAAAGTGCCAGGTTAAAATGGTCTTCACCATTCCTTGCTTCTGAGAGGACCAAAAGAGCCAAACCTAAGAGGTGGTGGGCACTTAAAACAAACTTCTATGAGGGACTGTAGGAGCTAAACATCCTCTGTCCCTCTGAGGCACAAATAGTTTGTAAGCTGAGACAAGTGTGTGGCTCAATGGACTTCAGCCGCACAAATAGTGAATCTGGGGCAGTCTGTGAGAACAAGGCTTGTAGAACGCTAGAAGGGACAGTCAGTGTGGCTCTAGGAAAAAAGCACCAATGTTTTCTGGGAAACAAAAGGAGTGTTTTTTGTGATGCTGTAGAGCTAGCTAATAGTGTCTAAACTTTAGAAACAGTTGTGCCTTTTATTATCCCACCGCGATAGGAAACAATTTAATCAGATTTCCTAAATTTTGTCTGATCCAAATAAATTCTAGAGTTGACGAAGGACGCTTTTTGGATGAAGTCACTAATAAAAGTCTATCTGAATAGTTAATCAAATACAGGAGATTGTTGGATTCATTCAGATTGCTTTGGGAAAAAATAGGTGGGAAATGATGGATTAGTTCTCAAAGTTACTTGTCTTCAAATGTATCTTATAGGGGTCGAAACCAAAGAGCATAGCTTTCAGACACTTTGATCAAGTACAGCCACCAGAGAAATAAAGTTTCCAAGAAAGATATTTCAGGAACAAGAAAACAGCTGAAGTAAAAGAATGGATTGGTTCAAGACTAAATAGTAGATGAAAAAATTTTGGAGGTCGAGCGATTGGCGCAAGGCACAGGAAACCTCCTTTCAAGAAGCTTGGCCCTGCAGATAAAAATTTTCAAATATTAAGGATCTCGAGGAACAAGATGAGCCTGCAAATAGCAGCCAAATGAATCCCCTGACTGTGGAAGAAGAGGAGCCTGCATGAAAAATCTCTGCTACTTCCAGAAACCCTGCAGACAGGGGCAGTACTAGGAGAAATATCTGCTATCTTAGGCAGAATGCATGAAACGTCGATGACTGAAGTCCTGACCTGGTAGATTTAGTGAAGCATGATGAATCTCGGAACATTTGCAGAGGATCAGTGAAGAGAACGCTAGGAAGGAAGGATGGGCAGGGCTGGATCAAAAAGAGAAATTCTGACCGGGTGCAGCTGACCGGATTGGTGAGAGAGCAGATCCTGGTGGGGTCCAGATGCCACGGACTAATGCAAAGGTGATGATTAAGGAATCACACCATGCTTGGTTTCGGAGCCAGCAGGCAAATGAGAGAGCATGGATTGACAGAGTTGCAGAGCACCCTTGACGATGAGGGTAGGGGATAAATGAATCAGAAGGCAGGCCGAACTGGATGGGGCCAATCCTGGCCTGAGATGGACCAAATTGGTGATAGAGGGAAAGGGCCAATGAAGTTCAATTTGGCTCTGTGGCTCTCCCAGCAATGTGGATTTTCTATGGATCTAAGAGAATTGGAGGAATTTGGCATCTCTTCAAGGCCAATCCTGCTTGAGACTACTCAAGGAGGCATGAGAATATAGGGAAGGAGGCTGAAGACCAGAAATGTTGGTTTCCACTATCGTGCGTTGCTACCAGAAACCCATGAGGATCAGAGAAAATCTCTTCAGTCTGAGCCGCACAAGGGGTGGGACTTGGCATGATATGTTTGGCTCTATCAATCTGTCAAACGGGTTGGTTGCCCCAGGGATGTTGCTTGCTTGTCCCGACGGAAGGGGATCGCTGAGGCTTGCAACGCTAAATCGACTGCTCTCCCATCTCTTGGACATTTTCTATGCTGTTTATACAAACTCGAAACATGCTACATGTATGGTGAACCATCTGTCCCTGATATCGTGTCAAGAGAGGGGCTGAGCGGTTGCTGCGGTGACAGTGTTGCTCGGACCTTGAGGTATTAAAGAATCAGAGAGCGGTGTTCCCCAGACGATGTGATCCACCATGTGGCCCCAGTTTGTACGTTTGTGTCACTGTGGTCTATGACGTGGTGACTAAGCAGATCGACTGCACTGTTGCTTGGTGATCTTGAGGCAGAGGCGATGTAGTGAAGAGCTAGGGGAAGAAGAGGATGGGCCGCAGCCATCACCTGAGCGCACTGGGAAACTGAAAGTAGCTGTACTGACCAAGAGGCTGAAGAATGATCCTGGCATGAGTCTGAAGAACTGAAACTCTTTGAAGAGTAAGATGGCAGCCATGAGAGACAGTGCTTGCTTATAGATGCAGGTAATACTTTGTTCTGGCCAGAATGATCTACTTATTCTCTGGTTGACTGAGATTGTTTAAGTCTGTAAAGGTAGCTGATATCCGAACTGGTTTGTAGTTTAGCCTGATGGGTGGTGAGACTGGCAGAGCCAGTCGGATGACTTTTGAAGTTGACTGGGATGCCCAAAAGAGAACAAAGGTCTATTGTGTAATCCCATGTGGATATCGCTGATCTTGGGGCCGTACTGACAGAGCCAAGGCCAGCCTCTGAACTGGAAATCTCTGGAGTCCTAGTCAACTCGAGTGATTCTGAGCTTTTCCAGAATTTGAATGATAGTACGCATCCTGAAGATCTATTGAGCCAAGGTCTGTCTCCTTTGATGAGAAGGGCCCAATTGACTGGAGTGACTATCTCGGGAATCTTTGTTCTGTGTGACAGTTGAGTTGAGTAAATGCATGATCATGAGATGGTCCTTGGGCTCCCCGTCTTTCTTCCCAAAAAAGAATTGAGAGCAGATTCCCGGCCTCGTCTTTCTCAGACCTGCAGTTGCATTGATGAGGCTCTTTTGGCTGTCCAGTCTCCGTTTCTAACTCTGCAAAAGAACCTTGATGAATTGGTTTCTGGAAGGGAACTTTAGGGGAAGGACTTTAGACCGGGGAATTATGTAATTTTCTTGCTCTAGACTTGAGGCCCATCTGTCTTGAGTGAGGAATGCCAGGCTTCTGGGAATGATCTTCTCTCGACTGCTCCAAAGGAGGACAGAGGATGCTTCGACTCAGGATGCTGATCTCTCTTCCAGGTGCCCTCCTTCTGCGGACAGGTTCTTCGGACTTCTCTGCCTCTAGAGCCAAGGCCTGTTGGAAGAACCCCTCTGCCCTGAGGGTAAACCCCTCGGAACTCTAGCCCTGTCCCTGGAACCTTACTACCCCTCTGCCTCTAGAAGACCTCTCTGTCCCTTTAGATAAGGCCTCCTTGGGTCCAAAAACGGACTCAACCCATACGTCTGTCTTGGTTGCCCTGTCTATCATCTTCCCTTCTCTCCAAACAACAGGGCCAAAACGTGTTGACCCATCAAAGGGGTCATTTGTGAAGGACTTTAAAGAGATCCGCAAAATCCTGTAGCCCCATCCCTTCTTACGCCTAAGAGCCATTAAAGGATCCAAGAAATCACATAGTGCCATCCCAAGTGCATCCCTAGAAAGCCACATGGGAGCATCAGGGGTGGACCGGAGGGTTCCCATCACCTCTTGGCTCTTTCTGAGCGCTGCAGCCGCAGCATAAGAAACTTTCCTCATGGAGGTTAGCAATGGAATCTGAGTCTGGCCTGGTGACAAAGAATTTTCACTTGGCGCATAGCAGCTAGGAACTGATTCCTCCATCCGCTTGCCGCATCTATCCATGGTCCTAGAGTCCCATGGTAGGAAAGCGGGCACCGGAAGGATCTGCAAGTTCCTTTTGGTGGAAACACCATTACACCTATGCATCAGCGGCGGAGTCCTTTGGTAAAGGAATTGTTTGTCACTAGGGCAGTGATAAATTTAGAAGCGCAGCCACCACTTGGCTCTACATCATGAGCTGCTTAGTGAGGGCAGTTAACCCGCATAAGGGCTCTAAGGGCGATATCTTTAGGGTGGGTGCAGGTCAGATCCAAATGCCTAGGTGGTATACTGACTCATCCCTCAGAGGGATTGTTGGTGGGAGACACCCAGGAGGAGGTGTAGGGCCGATCCCTGAGAAGGAGAGGGTATAGAGGGGTCCTAGGAGAGGGATTGTTGGTGGAGTTCTTTCCCTCCTAAGCGAAGAGAGGAGGTCAGAGAGGATCCCTTCTACAAGTCCTTCTCATCCCAAGTGACATCTCAACATCAGATCAAGAGTCGGAGACAGGAGATTCTACATGGGGAAACCTCAAGTCGGAGGCGGAGGATCTCCTAGAGCAAGAGAAAGAGCAGAGATGGAGGGAAATTCCATGGAGGAGGACCTAGGAGAAGAGACTGTTGACTGAGTAACAGAAACAGTAGACAGTACAACAGAGGAGGAATAGAGGCAGCAGGTCCGAGAGAGACTGCTACCCAGCCAGGAACCCGTGACCACCGACCTCGAATCTCCCCTCCCAGGCAGGTCCCGAAAGCTCAACATCCTAAGAGCTAGGAACTCCAGGGACTCTCGAGGGTCGTCTCGCAGCCGAGGGAGCCAGAGGAGCACTTTCAAGAGAGCCGAAGGGGGGGGCAGGCTCGGAGGCTCGTCGATGCCACTCACCCCTCGGAGGAGGTTCATGGCCCCCGACCACAGAAAGTAACCATGCCAGGAGATAAAACTCCAGCTACTGGGGGGGCTGAGGGGTATCCCAGCTCCAGCCAAACAGTCGCAAAGCAATGGGGACTGTGCAGTACAACTCCAACGGGTACCTGTGAGGGAGGAGCAACGCGGAGACGTGGACCAACAGTCGTCTGAGTCTCGCCGGCTCTGACCTTTGAAGATCCAGTTCATGGCTCATTGGCAATCTACTGAGTCTGCGAAGTCGGAAGGTCGGGCTCCAAGGAAGGAGAGAAGATCCTCTTCCGATCTCTCGTCCGATAGAAGTTGGGCTGATCGATACGGCACCGATTTCGGAGAACCTCGACCTCTTCCTGGAATGCGGAGCCGCTGAGCCATACAGCTACCACAGCAACGTGTCGGAGCCGAGCGAGCATCTCACCGCATGCCCGCCATTACGGCGAGTCGGAGCAGCAATCAAACAAACACCGATGGGCCGGGACAGGCGACACGATGCGCCGTGCCATGCCGACACCCGAGCCGTCAGCCGACCACACCGACCTGCCGCGTGGGTGGGTCAGCCGATGGCCGACCAGAACGTGATCAACCGGAGATGATCTCACCGGCGCCAGCGCAGGAGTCGAGGCCGCAGGCTTGTGCTGACCGCGAGGGACTTCTTTGGCAGAAACCCGCTGGGGCGAGTAAGTTTTCACTTACCGGACTTGGCGGTTGCCAAGAAGACCCCTGAGAGAGCTTGGCAGGAGCCTCCTTGGACTCTGGCTGAAGGAGGACAAAACTTACAGCCTCTCTGCAGGTGAATCTCTGGCTAGAGGGTATAGCTGAAGACAGAGGAAATAAGCAAGGGAGGGGCCAGTACAGTACAATACACTTTTCTGACCAAGACCCTCTCTGTCACACTTCACGCCTAAAACACACCACAATAATTCTTAAAGTCAAAAAACCCTAAACTACACACAAGAGATACAATTTAGTAAAAAAGTCCAAATAAATTAAACTAATAGGGGGGATAACATAGGAAAACACCAACACTATGGAAAGGGGATGGGATAGGAAAAATAACCTGACTAAAAAAAAAAATTAGAGACAGGTTCTGTTCAGAAATTAATAAAAAAAAAAATTAAACTTTAAATTAAATGGTTTTAACCATTTAATTAGTGAAATGTAAAGGCAGAAGACCTCAAATTTGAGAGCGGCAAAAGAGATCTGGATACCTCCGCCTCTTCCCTTTCTGCTTACATCCATGGGCTATGGGGCTGCCTCGAGGAGTTCTCGAGGAGTCGAGCTGCTAGGCTAAATTGAGCCGGGCGAGGGATGGGGCTCAAACCCCATCAAATGAAGGCGAGATTGACAACTTAACATCTGAGGGTTATGCTACTCAATGCCAGGAGTTTAAATCTCAAACTGCACGTACTCGAAGCACTCCTCAGTATGGAGAACGTTGACATCTGTGCAGTAAATGAAACCTGGTATAAGGCTCCAGAGAGCACCGCAGCACTACCAGGCTACAACTCATACCACACGTTTCGGCCACAGAACACGGACCGAAACACAAAAGGAGGGGGTGTATCCATATTCATCAAGGATACCTAAAAAGGATACATAAAGAAAAAATGATCAATTTCAAAAATTGGCTAAGCTTCTGGTGTCATTCAAATGGGATCCAGTTTCTGTCAGCCTGGGACGACATACTCGACAAGCCGCGTTGCTTCGCAAGAGACGGCTTGCACCTGTCACTGCTAGGCTTTCAAATACTGGCCAAGGCTCTTGCTGCCCCCATAGTGCCTTTTTTAGGCAAGGTTCAAAAGTCAAACCCAACTCTGTAAACAGCACAATTAACACAAAACTGAGGGTTATGCTACTCAATGCCAGGAGTTTAAATCTCAAACTGCACGTACTCGAAGCACTCCTCAGTATGGAGAACGTCGACATCTGTGCAGTAAATGAAACCTGGTATAAGGCTCCAGAGAGCACCCCAGCACTACCGGGCTACAACTCATACCACACATTTCGGCCACAGAACACGGACCGAAACACAAAAGGAGAGGGGTGTATCCATATTCATCAAGGATACCTACACCTCCAGGTTAGTGGCGCAGCATGATACCTCTGAGATCATCCATGTGCAACTAACATCGGGCAAATCTGCATTGCAAATTGTGGCCTGCTACAGATCACCCCCGATGACCCAGGACCACCACTCCACCTTTCTGGAGACATTGGAAAACATGAAGGTCCTACTGAACACCCTGATACTGGGCGATTTCAATTACCCTACCATTAACTGGGAAAACTACTCGAGTACAAACTCCCAGGCCCAGCGCTTCCTGGAATTCATCAACTAAAATGCCCAGGATAAGCTGGTAAACTCCCCTATCAGAGGTGAAAACATATTGGACCTGGTCATCATCAACATGGGCGACCGGAGGTCAACCCATCACTGGTTAGATCAGACCATAAACTAATCACTCTAGATGTCCACACCACACCACCATCCCGAAACCACAGTAAAAAATTTTTCTAAAGCAAACTTCACCTTAATTTAGACAGAGGCAGTAAGTTTCACAGCCCCCACACTGAAGGATAACGCTGCCCAAGATGCAGAAACCTTTACAAATGCAGTCTATGAGCACCTACAAGAAGCATGGATTGTGCCATCCCTAGCAAAACGAAGACTCACTCCTCTAAGACAAGGAAACCAGTCTGGTGGACCCATGCCATAAACAGGCTATACAATAGAAGGAGGAAACTAGTTCAGAAAAAAAGTAAATCCCAAGAAGGAAAGGCATCCCTGATCAGTATCAGTAAGAAACTAAGGTCCCTCATAAAGTCATCCATGGCTAACTTCGAAAGAAAAATAACCAAGGATTCAAAAGATAACCACAAAGCCTTCTTTAGCTATGTTAAGAATCTAAGTGGCAACTCGCAGATATACTCTGAGCTACTGCAAAATAGCACAAAATATAGTGAACCCACTGATATTGCCAACATCCTGGCAGATAGATTCAGTGCAAAGTTCACCCCCCTCTAACCCCCAAAAGGGCCCACAACAATACCGGAAAAAGTGCAGTGTCCTGGAAATCACAGACGCACAGGTGAAAACAGCCCTTTCAAAAGCCAAAAACACAGCGTCAATGGGGCCAGATGGTGTCCCAGGCTGCATCTTGCATGAACTACAGAACAAACTAACCCCCCACCTAAACATGCTGTTCAACCTCAGCCTCTCCACAGGCTACATGCCCATAGAATGGCACACAGCAACGGTTATTCCACTCCACAAAGGAGGGGCCACAAATGACCCTGGTAACTATTGCCACATAAGCCTGACTAGCCTGGTCTGCAAGGCTATGGAGCGCATCATCATGGAACTCATTAACAAAGACATTGGGAACATCCAAACATTTGACCCGACTCAGTTCAGCTTTGTTAAGGGCAGATCATGCCTACTAAACCTGGTTGACTTTTTCGAGACAGTCACCAAGGCCACAGATGAGGGAAAGGTGGTTCACACAGCCTACTTTGACCTTGCCAAGGCTTTCAACACCATTCCCCACTCAGGTATTACAGAAAAACTCACCAGCCTGAACAAAAACCCTACGTCACAAGACGGGTTGTCAACTGGCTTACAAATAGAACTTACACGGTAAGAATAGCTGGCTCCAGGTCCGGCTCTAAACCATTCACAAGTGGTGTCCCGTAAGGCTCGGTCCTGGGATCCCTACTGTTCGGCATATACTTCTCAGAAGTACAGGCAAACACAGGAAGACTATGGCTGACAAGTTTGCCAATGACTGCAAATTGGGAGCCATAACTGACTCTCCAGCTGACACGGACATCCTCCAAAAGGGCCTTACTGAGACGGACATCTGGTGTCAAAGTCATGGCCTCACGCTAAATGCCAAAAAATGCATAGTCATCCCATTTGGGAAAAACAAAACACCCATGAATTACCACATAAAAGGCAGTCCCCTTAATACAGAAGAGGTAATAAGAGATCTGAGGACCCAGATAGATAGTAATCTCTCCTTTGACAATCATATTGCCAAAGTAGTTAGGAAATCCTTCTATGTGGCCCATCTAATTACTAAAGGGTTTGCATCTAGAAATAAAGAGGTTATAGTGCCCCTCTACTAGTCACTCATCAGACCCATCATAGAGTACAATGCCCCATTTGGGATGTACCTCACAAGACACTTCCAACAGCTGGAAAGACCACAAAAGTACCTCACCAAGAGGATTACTGGCCTCAAATATATGCCCTATGCAGCCAGACTGAAAAAACTCCGGCTGTACTCAGTGGCATATCACTTACTCAGAGGTGATTGCTGCCTGACTTACAAAGTCATGTCCAACTCAGAACTGATGGACATGCTCCACCTAAAGAAATCCAAGAAACTGCGAGCCACGCGCTCTAGTGAGCTAAACCTCGCCACAACAATAAACAGAACATGCTGGAGGGATAGAGTCGTGTCACATAGACACCCCATGCTTTGGAACAAAATTCCAAACTACATTAGGCAGAGCCCCTCCCTAACACTCTTCAAGAGAAACCTTGACTAGTGGACGGGCAACAGAAAATACACCCCTGGGATCACTTCATTGGCTCTGCTTGATATTGGATCAGTTAATTAATCAATGGGGCGGCGAAAGCCGTCACACTCTGGTTAGACTTATAAATGCCCTCGGGCAGATAGCCTAGTACCTACCTATGAACCAATAAGAAACTCTGTAGTTTTCAAAAGAACGGTAGACGTGAAAGAAGTCATCGGTCTGTGTCAAGAATCGGTAGTGCGAAGTACATCTTTGGAAGCCAGTGCCTGCTCAGTGGCTCTGAACCCATCCAAGGTAAAGATATCCGCATGATCCTTAGTTGATGAAGAGTTTTGCGGCATACCGGACTCAGAAAGGGTCTCGGTAGCGGCCTGAGAATCCACAGAAGCGGGCATCTGGGGCTGCAAAAGTGCCTCACTGAGAACCGGAGAACTGACGGCTAGCTTAACAGAAGCGTCGTCGGTAGGTTTGGACCTGTGCAGTCTGTCTCTGTCTTTATCCTTACGTTTTTTTCGGAAAATCTGCTGTTGGATGGCTTACCAAAGCCATATAGGAATTCGAGGACTGTGAGCGAAAATGTCTAGCTACAATAAGGGCCCAATGACATATAGTTCTGGCATTAAATAAAGCACAAAAACGACAGCGAGGGATGTTGTGGTCTGTGCCTAAGCAAGTGACGCAGTAAGAATGAAAGTCTCGTGGTATGTGCTTTCCACAGGCGAGACAATTGTTAACTTTTTCTGACATCGGTTAGAGCAAGAAAAAATAATCCCCAATGGGGTACTTAGCTTTAGAAAACTTCACTTCGGAAACAAAACTCATGTAGCAGCCGACTGGCACTCATGCGAACTGCTTCTGCTTCAGGCTCCTTGGCAAGAAAGACTGATGTAATAGCGTTGGCTGCTTACTTTATACCACTGAAGACCTGACGTCAGTCCTGAAGCAACAGCAACCGACGCAGAAATACAAAACCTCTGGTATTAGGGCCAACTGTGGGCTACCCTGGCAGGGATAACCCAAATGTGATGACTGCAACAGTCAGACACGAAGAACATAATAATTGCAGGACAGTCTCAAATAAACAAAGAAAAACATATAAACTAAGCTTTACTATATTTCTGACTGTATCTAAGAGAGTTAAACTGTTCCCTAGAAACTTGCTTCATTACACCAAGGCAGATGTGTGGTGAATGGATATTGCTATTGTCAGGTCAAAGACATAATACAGAATGCTCTGTCTCACTAAGAGACTTCTCAAATTAAGATCTAAAGTATTACTGCTGGGATACCTTGCAGAATGACATAATTTCTGATCATCTAACTTCTAGTTCCCAGGCCAAAACCCCCATTGCTAGAAGCTGGCAGCATTTAGTATCTACTTGTAAAAATATACAGACAAGGCCTTTTCATCAGATCTTTGGCAAATGCTGGAAGTCATAAAACAATTTGTATTCCATCTTGCTTCAAAAGTAGCAATTAGTTCACTCCAAGGACAATACAGAAAGCTTCTTAGTACAGACATTGTTTCTCTAGCTGCCCTGAAACCTATCATATAATAACTTTATGGCTTAGACTATAAAGTAATTTAATTTCAGATATTTTTCTAAAGTTTGCTAGACTAAGGTTAACCTCCTGTATTCCAGTTTCCAGTGTTAAAATATATACATTTAAACAGTTACAATAGTGCATGTACATTTCTGTTCTCTTCCAGTAGGGCACACTGTCATTACATTTCAAACAGCACTTTGCAAATACATTTTCAACACACATCTGTGCAAGCTGTTTGATATACATGAAATACAGTTCTAATACATTTGTAACACAAGCATCTTATATAAATTTTGAAAAATAGACAAAAAAACACCCCCAAGGACAGCCAAAAACTCCAGTATACATCCGTCTTTAATACCAAGGTAAAAAAAGAGCACTTTCGTAGCAAAGCTACTTCATCAGATGTATATTACAAACACAGAAATAGCTCATTAAATACTTCAATCCAAGTATCACATGACTACAATTCAATCATTCTTAAAGACAGAAAATAATATAATACATTCATCTAAATGTATATCTAACATCAGATATATAACAAACTATTAACAGTATATGGTAAAAAACATTAAACATTGTAAAAAAAACAATAAAAAAATACAAAAAAACTATATTATTTCTTATTCAATGGTCTAGCTTTAAGTTTTGGTCTGATAGGTATTCTGTCATTGAGGTCATGCACACAATCTCCATGTAGTCTGACTATCCATTTCGCTTCTAACTGCTCAGTTAGGTTCCTGATATCACCCTTTCTGATGTTCTCAAAAATACGTCCTACCACCATAAACCTGAAGAAATGTGTACTGTCAGTGTCTAAAATGTACTTGGATAATGCACTCACCGTGCTACCCTTACCAATATGATAGTAGTGTTACTTGATCCTGTCCCTAAGGGCTACTTCAGACTTTCCAATACAGAATTTTAAACATACAGAGCAATAAGCTAAACAGATCACATGAGAGGTATTACACGCATAAATATTGAATCTATAAACTCTGTCCAGATCCGAATGTTTGAACACATTACTACTATCAATATACTTGCATGCATGGCAATGCCCGCAAGCAGTAGTACATTTAATGTCACGATCAAGTGTCTATTCTTAAAATAGCATAGACTTCTTCTCAAAGATTTCATGTTCTTATACACAAACTTCGGTTTAGTGTCTACTATCTCTTTGATGTTATCGTCTGTTGCCAAAATATTCCAGTGTTTTTCAATAATCTCCCTATGTCTTGTATCACTGGAATAATACAGACACACTTTTATTTTATCATTTTTCTTAGCATTGAGTCCGTATCACTGCTATATACAAAATATGGCCTAGCTTTAATAGTTCTCAAACTGACACCAACTCAGTATTCTCAGTAACATCATCCTGTGCATAACCCCTGGCAGTGAATGCTTTCATTAAACTACAGGTCTGCTGTGTGAATTCACTATCATGCACACTCAATCTGGAAGCTCTATAAACTTGGCTTCTAACCACACTTTTAAAAATATGCGATGGGTGCATGCTTTCCCTAAATAAATGATGGTTGCAATGACATGACTTTCTGTATAACTCTGTTGAAATACTACCTTCTGAATCTAACAGTACCTTTACATCCAGAAACTCTACAGAGTCAACTGAAATTTTTGAAGAAAACCTTAAGAACGAGGTGGTGTTATTGATATAATCAATAAACTCATGAAAAGTACTTGTAGGCCCTTCCCATAAAAGAAAAACATCGTCCACAAATAGACGATAAAATACTACTTATATAAATTGCTTCAATATTCACCAAAGACATTTATAATTATTTACAAAATTCCAGCTAGCTGTACTGGTAGTGCCTACTTTTGACACACTGATATAAAATGTGGATTAAATGCTTAGGTTGGAGAGATTATATAAAGTCACCATCTTCTTCTTCTTTCAGCTTTTCCAGGTCAGGGTTTGCCACAGCGCATCACCTGTCCATTCATGATTGGCAGTGGAGTTTTACAGTGTCACGTTGGCAGCCCAGCGCCCAACCTTCCACAGAAGGCACACACATGCATGCACTCATGCCTAGGGCCAATTTAGAGTGTCCAACCCACCTACAGCATGTCTTTGGGATGTGGGAGGACAGAGGAGCACCTGGAGGAAACCCACGCGACCACAGGGAGGACATGCAGACTCTGCACAGAAGGCATTCCAGCCGAGGATCGAACTAGAGAACCTCTTGCTGTGAGGCGGCAACACTAACCGCTACACCACCGTGGTCGCCCATTATATAAAGTCACCATGAATATACTAAATCCACTCGACTAATAGGTAACCTGCATTACTGAGTTACAGAGGTTGTTGAAGGCCACTGGGTGGTGTTATTGTGGCCTTGGGGGGAAGTTACATATGTATATGTACATCAATCTATCTGTAGAGACACACACACGTGTGTGTGTGTGTGTGTGTGTGTGTGTGTGTGTGTGTGTGTGTGTGTGTCTGTATGTGTGTGTGCATGCGTTTGTATGTGTGTGTGTGTGTGTGTGTGTGTGTGTGTGTGTGTGTGTGTGTGTGTGTATATATATATATATACACACACACACACACACACACACACACACACACCATCCACCACACAAACACACACAATCACTCTACTACATGAAAGCAGGGGGGAAAGCCCCTCTTCACCCATGTGGAGGGCTGCACACCCCACACACCCCCTACTTAAATATTCTCACTCCGAGGTTGCACTACATACAAACACACACAAAACACCACCACACAAGCTACTTTCTCTTTGCACACACACATCACAGCAACAAAACACACTGACACGCACCGCAGCCATTATCCAAACCCCTTAACACACACACACACACACACACACACACACACACACACACACACACACACACACACACACACACACACACACACACACACACACACACTTACCTGAATACATGAGCATAGTGGAACTTTAGAAGCGCGAAATTCAAAACCTGAGGCATTCGAGGTTTTAAATTTTGCGCTTCTAAACTTTCGCTATTATGTGGATTCTTTGGGCTCGAAATATTGAAATTGAGATTTCAGTATTTCGAGCTTCTGAACGGAACCCATATATATAAATAAATAAATATATATATATATATATATATATATATATATATATATATATATATACACACACACATACACACATATATATATATATATATATATATATATATATATATATATATATATATATATATATATGTACATACACACACACACACACCATCCACCACACAAACACACACAATCACTCTACTACATGAAAGCAGGGGGCAAGCCCCCCTGCAACCCCCATGTGGAGGGCTGTGCACCCCACACCACCCCTTCTTAAATATTCTAACTCCGAGGTTGCACTACATACAAACACACACAAAACACCACCACACAACCTACTTTCTTTGCACACACACATCACAGCAACAAAACACACTGACACACACCACAGCCCTTATCCAAACCCCTTAACACACAGCACAGCCCTTATCCAAACCCCTTAACACACACACACACACACACACACACACACACACACACACACACACACACACACACACACACACTTACCTGAATACATAAGCATAGCGTAACTTTAGAAGCGCGAAATTCAAAACCTCAAGCATTCAAGGTTTTAAATTTCACGCTTCTAAAATTTCGCTATTATGTGGATTCGGCTTCTTGGGCTCGAAATACTGAAATTCGAGATTTCAGTATTTCGTGCTTCTGAACGGAACCCATATATATATATATATATATATATATATATATATATATATACGTGTGTGTGTGTGTATGTGTATATATATATATATATATATATATATATATATATATATATATATTTAGGTTGATAATAGGCTATTGGCCCGGAGGCCCTTATAAGCCTAGCCAAGAATTTCGCCCATGTTCCCTCAAAGTCAGCACCTGTTTCCCCTGACCAACAGGGACACAGGTAGGATCCCAGGGGTGTATTTTTTGTTTCCCATCCAGTTGTCCAGTTCCTCTTTAAGAGGGCTAGAGAGGGTTAGAGAGGCAGTCTGCTTGACATGGAGAGGGTGTCTGCTCCACAGACAGGGTAGTCTTTGGGACACAAATCTATCTCACTAACAAGTTCTATTAATGTCACAGACCAGGTTAAGGCCTTGTGTGCAGGTTGCGCAAGTGGAGTTTGTCTTACGGATATACAGCAACTCCATCAAGGCTGGGTCTGAAATAGCCTTGTATGCCAGACAGAGGTCACCTCTGAGCAGTCTGTATGACACTGAGTAGACGGACAGAGCATTTAGCCTATCTGTATAGGATAGGTGTTTGAGACCCTGGATTTTTCTGGTCAGGAACCTCTGTGGTCTCTCCAACTGCTGCATGCACTTGGCAAGGTACATGGTGAAGGGGGCACTGTACTCGACAATGGGTCTGATAAGGGAGGAGTACACGGATCTTATGACCTCCTTGTTCCTGGATGAAATCCCCTTATTTATGAGGTGGGCCATGTAGAAAGCCTTCCGTACAACCGAGGCAACGTGGTGGTCAAATTCAGGTTGCTATCAACCTGGATGCCCAAGTCCCTCACGACTGAATGGATGCTTAGTACATTGTTATTAATGCGGTAATTAGTGGGGATGACATTTTCCCCAAAGGGGATAATGATACATTTCCTGGCATTCAGTTTGAGGCCATGCTTCTGGCACCAGTCATTAGTTTGGGTAAGGTCCTCTTGGAGGATGTTCACATCACTAGGGGAATTTAAGACAGTGCCCAGCTTGCAGTGATCTGCAAACTTGGCCAAACACAGACCACAGGTTTTGGCTTGCACCTCAGAAAAGTATATCCCTCAAAATACAGGACCCAAGACAGATCATTAGGATACACAGCTCATTACAGGTCTACTGCTATAGGTGGCTTCCCCTACTTTGACTGCGTGGGTTCTATCAGTGAGCCAGTTAGCTACCCATCTGGTTGATGCCTAGCTTGGTGAGCTTATCTATTATGCCCGAGCAGAGAATAGTGTCAAAGGCACTGGCTAGGTCAAGGTAGGCAGTGTGCACCATCTTCCCCTCATCAATGGCTTTGGTGACTGTTTCGAAGAAGTTGACCATATTTAACAGGCATGATCTCCCTTTGACAAAACCAAACTGTGTGGAGTCAAGCGTTTGGAGGTTGCCAATGTCCTTGTTTATAAGGTCCATGATAATGTGTATGTATATACAGTGGCTATAAAAAGTTTACACACCCCTGTTAAAATGCCAGGTTTTTGTGATATAAAAAAATGAGACCACAATAAATCATTTCAAAACTTTCCCCACTTTTAATGTGGCCTATAACCCGTACAATTCAGTTGAAAAACAAACAAATCTGTTTAGAGGAAAAAATATAAAAAATAAAACATGTATAATACGTTGGTTGCAAAAGTGTGCACACCCTTAAACTAATACTTTGTTGTGTGTGCACACCCTTAAACTAATACTTTGTTGAAGCACCTTTTGATTTAATTACAGCATTTAGTCTTTTGGGGTACACACCTGCTATCAATTAAAGAGACTCTAATTAACCCCTAATAAAGTTCAGCTGTCCTAGTAGGATTTTCCTGACATTTACTCAGTTGCCTGCTACAGCAAAAGCCATGGTTCGTAGAGAGCTTACAAAACATCAAAGGGATCTCATTGTTGAAAAGTATCAATCAGGTGAAGGGTACAAAAACATTTCCACAGCACTGGATATACCATGGAAGTGGAGAAAATATGGGACAACAGAGGCACTGCAAAGAACTGGACGTCTCTCCAAAACTGAAGAAAAGACAAGATGAAAACTGGTCACTTAGGCTGCTAAGAGACCTATAGCAACACTGAAGGAGTTGCAGGAATTTCTGGAAAGTACTGGCTGTGTACTACATGTGACAACAATCTCCCACATTCTCCATATGTCTGGATTATGGGGTAGGGTTACAAGATGGAAGCCCTTTCTTACACAGAAAATCATCCAGGCCTGGCTAAAATTTGCAAAACAATACATAAAGTCTCCCAAAAGCATGTGGCAAAATGTGTTATGGTCTGATAAGACCAACGCTGAACTTTTTAACCACAATTCCAAAAGGTACATTTGGCACAAAAACAACACTTCGCATCACCAAAAGAACACCATCCCCATGGTGAAGCATGGTGGTGGCAGTATCATGCTTTGGGGTTGCTTTTCTTCAGCTGGAACTGGGGCATTAGTCAAGGTGCAGGGAATTATGAACAGTTCCAAGTAACAGTCACTTTTGACCCAAAACCTTCAGGCCTCTGCTAGAAAGCTGGAGATGAAGAGGAATTTCCCCTTTCAACACGACAATGATCCCAAGCATACTTCCAAATCAATAAAAGAATGGCTTCACCAGAAGAAAATTAAAGTTTGGAATGGCCCAGCCACAGACCAGACCTAAATCCAATAGAAAATCTGTGGGGTAACCTGAAGAAGGCTGTGCACAAGAGATGCCCTTGCAATCTGACAACAAAGTATTAGTTTAAGGGTGTATACACTTATGCAACCAGCGTATTGTATGTTTTTTATTTTTTATATTTTCTCCCTTAAGGTCTCATTTTTTTTTAGATCACAAAAACCTGGCATTTATATATATATATATATATATATATATATATACACACACACACACACACACACACACACACACACACACACACACACACACATCTATGTATATGGTTACACTTCAGAATCTCGAATTACTAAAATCCCGAATTTCAGTAATTCGAGACCATGAAGCCGAAAACTAGAATGCCAAAAGTGCATAAGGGCGAATTCGAATATCTCGATTCTGTGGTTATGCATTTTTGGTGCATTGCGTGTAGTGTTATGGTGCCTGAAATTGCAGGTGAGTGAGTGTTTGTGTGTGTTTTTGTACGTTGTATGTGTGGGTAAGGGTAGGGAGGTGTAAGTGTGAGTGTTGGATTTGTTGGTGTTTGTGTATGTGTGATGTGTAGGGAGGTGTAAGTGTGGGTGTTGGATTTGTTGGTGTTTGTGTATGTGTGATGTGTATCTGTGTGCGAGCGAGTGGAGGATGGCGTGGAGTGAGGTTTTTTTTTTTTTTTTTTTTAATGTTATGTGCGACCTCAGAGTTGGCATATACAAGTAGGGGGGGTGGGGTGGGGTGCAGCCCCCCACATGGGGGGTGCAGGGTGCCTTGCCCCCCTGTTTATCTGTAGTGTAGGGTTGTGTGGTTTGTGTGTTGTGGGTGGAATGGTGTGTGTGTTATGTGGTGTATGGTGTACGTATGTTCGTGATTGTAGGTTTCGGTTTTGTGAATGGTTCGACTTTATAGTCTCGGGTTATTGAAATTCGGGATTTCAGTAATTCGAGATTATGAAATGAAACCATGTATATACATATGTAACAGTTCTTAGAGAGGATGAGGGAGCTGCCTTTCCTTCAGGAGTATCTATTTTTACACAAACACACAAACACACACCCACTCATGTATACATCTGTGTAAGGGGTTATCTCACAGAGTTAACCTCTGTATGCACGCGTGTATGTGTACGCATATATATATATATATATATATATATATATATATATATATATATACACACACACACACACACACACACACACACACACACACACACACACACACATATATATATATCTATAGATGGGTCTACTGTATAACTTCGAAAACACACATCTCCGAAATTAGACAGGAGACACACACCTCCATGAAAGTGCACTTCTGCAAACATCGGTTCAACTAACCGATAAAAAAACATTAAAACATTATTTTTGCAGGGAAGCAAGCCCCCCTGCACCCACCATGTGGGGGGCTGTTCCCCCCAACACCCTCTACTTAAATATACCAACTCCAGGATCGCACTACAGTGGGGAAACACGTAAACTCCCTTGTAATGTGCTTCGGCACCCTTGTTCCTTAATGGTCCGTTGAACCGTTCTTTGCAAAAGTGCACTTTCGCTTAAGTGCACTTTCCCAAAACCAAAACTCCACTACAAGTGGAATTTCGGTGTTTTCCACTAGACCCATGTGTATATATATATATATATATATATATATATATATATATATATATATATATATATATATATATATATATATATATATATATATATATATATATATATATATATATACATATATATATATATATATATATATAAGCACTTTACTATCTCTAAGTTTGTTTTTGCTTAGTTTAACTGGTAGGCTACACACTCAAGTGCGCTAGCCGAATTAAAGCATTTACTGTGTTTCTGTACCTAATCCTTGTTTCCCGCCTTTACTGAACTAGAATAGTCCAGTCTTCAGGTATTGCTGATCTCTGGGCTGTGTCATAGTTCCTGTGTTGCCCATATCCTTATTTGGATAGGAGGAAGCTTCTTTGTTCACCAGTAAGAGTGGGTAGCACTGAGCAGCCTATCTGTCCCTTGAGGAGTGGTTCCAGCCCAGTGACCTGTAGCTTATTGGCCATTTTGGGCCATTTCCTATCTCTTTCTAACCCCCTGCTTTAAAGCCAGCTTTAGCGTGCTTTTGCGCTTGTAATTTAAAGTTTGTCCTGTTTGTTGCATTTACCTGTTGAGGCTACACACTCAAGTGCGCTAGCCTGTTTTACATATTTATTGCATTTTTCTGCTGTTTGTTGCAAAAAAAAAAAAAAAAAATTATCCTTGTTTCCCATCTTTCCTGACCTAGAGTAGTCCAAATACAGGCTTTGCTGTATTCTGGACTTTTGGAAAGTTCCTGTGTTGCCCATTTCCTTTCTTGGATAAAGGGAGGCTTCTTTGTTCATCAGTGGCAGTGGGGAGCTTGGAGCAGCCTATCTATCCCTGGAGGAGTGTTCCCAGTACAAGAATCTGGTAGTCTATTGGCCGTTTTGGGCCAGTTTCAAGCTCTTTCAAGTCCCCCTGTATAAAACCCACTTTGGCGCGGTTTGTGCACTTGTTACTACTCAGCCAAGCTCCTCGTGGTCCTGCAGAGTGGTGCTAGCAGCAGAGAGGCTAAAAGAGCGACTGCTAAACTGATAAAAGTGTTTTTTTTCCTGCTACTACCTGGGCGACTGTCCGATCTAGCTAAACTGCAAGTATTTCTGCTTCTTGAACTGTTTGATACTGTTTAAAGTTGTTTTTGCACCTGCACTTTTAAAGTTTGTCCTGTTTGTTGCATTTACCTGTTGAGTTTACACACTCAAGTGCGCTAGCCTGTGTTACATATTTATTGCATTTTCCTGCTGTTTGTTGCAAAAAAAAAAAAAAAACTTTCCTTGTTTCCCGTCTTTCCTGACCTAGAGTAGTCCAAATACAGGCTTTGCTGTATTCTGGACTTTTGGAAAGTTCCTGTGTTGCCCATTTCCTTTCTTGGATAAAGGGAGGCTTCTTTGTTCACCAGTGGCAGTGGGGAGCTTGGAGCAGCCTATCTATCCCTGGGGGAGTGTTCCCAGCACAATAATCTGGTAGTCTATTGGCCATTTTGGGCCAATTTCTAGGTCTTTCAAGTCCCCCTGTATAAAACCCGCTTTAGCGCGATTTTGCGCATAGCACAGCATCAGGCAGCGCTGCTTAATTGGGTTTAAACCATTCTCGGTTCCACAAAGTCTGCTCTTCACTTTTTCCCTTAGAACTGATCTAGTTCTCATAATAAACACCCTATTCCCACTCTAAAGCCTGGCACTTGCTCACTAAAGCAATTATATAAGTCAGCAATAAAAAATTAAAAGCACTACACCCTCACAAACTCCCCTTGAGTACTTTGTTCCCCATTGGCCCTTTTTTTCAATTATAAAGGAATTCCCAATACTATTCTAGCATGTCCAAAGGTCAGTTGTCAATCTCCTCTCCGGTCCAGCTGGTGAATCTGGGAATCTTGAGGCAAAGTTACAACTGCCTCATGTACACAGACAACCCTCTCCTCCTCCCAACAAATTCCAACACATGTGAGAGATGCAACCATATAGCCAAACTGGAGGCTAAGCTCTCTCAACTCAGTACTGGTGTAATCAGTCAGGAGGAGAAGGAAACCACACTCACTACAATTCCAGTCCCACATAGACCTACCACGACAGCAAACCAAACACATAAACACACAAAAACATACTCGGAGGCTCTAAATAAAAATCTGCCTAAGCAGCAGAGACCTCCAAAGCAGACACGCAAGCAACCGCTACCCCAAAACAAAACACGTGCAACACATAGCTCACAAAGCCAGTGTGCCGAACAGTCACAGCCTTTAAGGCTAAACAACACACTTGATACACTTGTAATAGGTGACTCTGTCGTCAGGCACACTGACGTCCCGCTCACCAGGCTGAACAAGGAGAAGTTCACGGTGAGCTGCCTGTCGGGCGCTAGGATCCGCCACATAACACAAACACTCAGGTCACTCCCAGGTAAGTACAAATATGACTCGGTCATTGTCCATGCTGGTGTGAATGACCTGAGACGTACCTCCCTGGACTGCATGAAAAGAGACATAGAGGAGCTCTCTGAGCATGTAGCCCAGGCCGGTATGACCCTGACCTTGAGTAGCATCTTACCCTCACCAAGAATGATGCCACAATATGAAGACAAGATGATCAATTTCAACAATTGGCTTAAGTATTGGTGTTATTCAAAGGGGATCCAATGCCTGTCTGCCTGGGATGACATGCTCGACAAGCCACGATGCTTCGCTAGGGATGGCTTGCACCTGTCACCCCTGGGCTTTTGGATATTGGCAAAGGCTCTTGCTACCCCCATAGTGCCTTTTTTAGGCAAAGCTCAAAAGACAAACCCACCTCCATAGGTATCACAAGGGATAAGAAACTAAGAGTAATGCTACTCAACGCAAGAAGTCTAAAACTCAAGATGCACGCACTCGAAACTCTCCTTAGCATGGAGAACATTGATATCTGTGCAGTAACAGAAACCTGGTTCAAGGCTCCCGAGAGCACCCCAGCACTACCAGGTTATACCTCATACCATGTTTTTCGGCCCCAAAACTTGGACTGAACCACAAAAGGAGGGGGAGTATCAATATTAATCAAAGATACCCACACCTCCAGGTTGGTGGCACAGCCCGAAGTATCAGAGACTAACCATGTGCAACTAACAGTGGGTAAAACTGCCTTCCAGTTTATAGCCTGCTACAGACCACCCTCCCAAACCCAGGAACCCCACATGGCGTTCCTGAGAACACTGGAAAATATGAAGGTCTCTCCAAACACCATTATATTGGGCGACTTCAACTACCCTAACATAGACTGGGAGCATTACTCTAGCTCCAACACCTTAGCCCGAAGGTTCCTAGAATTTATAAACTCAAATGCTATGGAACAACTTGTTGCCACTCCCACAAGAGGGGAAAACATACTGGACCTGATCATCACCAACATGGGGACTCTATGCTCCAGACCAAAAGTATATCCCTCACTGGTAAGATCAGACCATAAACTAATCTCACTAGATATTCACATCCCGACCCCAGCCCCTGCCCAGAAAACCACAGTGAAAAACTTCTCTAAAGCAAATTTCACACTCCTCAAAACCAAGGTGGAATCCTTCAAAGCCCCTGGGCCTGTGGAAAATACGGCCCAGATGGCAGAATCCTTTATAAACGCATTCTATGAACACCTTCAGGAATGCATGGATCATGCAATCCCAAATAAAACCAAGACCCAATCCTCCAAAGTTAGGCGTCCTGTCTGGTGGACCCCAGCCATAAACAAACTATACAATAGAAGGAGGAAGCTACTACAAGATAGAGCAAAATCCCAAAAAGGGAAGGCATCTCTGATCAGTATTAGCAAACAACTACGGGCACTCATAAAATCGTCTAAGGCCATCTTCGAGAGAAAAATTGCACAGGACACTAAGGATAATCACAAGGCTTTCTTTAGTTATGTTAGGAACCTGGGTGGGAATTCCCAGATATGCTCAGAATTAGTCCAAAATGACAAAAAATACACTGAACCCACAGACATTGCCAACATCCTAGCTGACAGGTTCAGCACAAACTTCTCCCCCCCTTCCCCACCAAAAGGGCAAATATCTATCCCAGCAGAGTGCTGCCCCCCTGACATCTCAGATGCTCAGGTAAGAGCCGCCCTCTCCAAAGCAAAAAACACAGCAACAGTGGGACCAGACAGTGTTCCGGGCTGCGTCCTACATGAACTCCAAGAAGAACTAAACCCAAACATAAAACTACTGTTCAATCTCAGCCTTACTACAGGATATGTACCCAAAGAGTGGCGTACAGCAACAGTAGTCCCGCTCCACAAAGGTGGTGCCTCAACGGATCCTGGAAACTATCGCCCCATAAGCCTGACTAGCTTGGTCTGCAAAGCTATGGAAAGGATCATCATGGACCTCATAAATAAAGATATTGGGGACCTACAGACACTGGATCCTACCCAGTTCGGCTTTGTTATGGGCAGATCCTGCCTCTTAAACCTGGTTGATTTCTTTGAAACAGTCACCAAGGCCATTGACGAGGGGAAGGTGGTCCACACAGCCTACCTGGACCTCGCAAAAGCCTTCGATACAATACCCCACTCGGGCATTATAGATAAGCTCACCAACTTAAATATAAACCCCTATGTCACTAGATGGGTTGCAAACTGGCTCAAGGATAGAACCCACATGGTTAGAATTGCTGGAGCCATGTCAGACTCCAAACCAGTTACAAGTGGTGTCCCACAAGGCTCAGTCCTGGGAACTCTCTTGTTCAGTATATATTTCTTGGAGGTACAGGCTAACATGGAAGGACTGTGGCTGACCAAGTTCGCAGATGACTGCAAACTGGGCGCTATAATCGACTCTCCAGCCGACACAAGCATCCTACAAAAGGGCCTCATAGAAACAGACAACTGGTGCCAGAGCCATGGCCTCAAGCTGAACGCCAAAAAGTGTATAGTCATCCCCTTTGGCAAAAACAAAGTGCCCACAAATTACCACATAGGTGGTAATCCATTAAGTATGGAAGAAGTAATTAGGGACCTGGGGACCCAAGTTGATAGCAATCTCTCATTTGACAACCACGTGGCCAAAGTGGTTTGAAAAACATTTTATACAGCCCACCTAATCATGAAGGGATTCACATCTAGATCAGGGGAGGTCATCGTGCCTCTTTACTCATCCCTCATCAGGCCCATAATTGAGTACAATGCCCCTTTGGGATGTACCTTACCAGACACCTGCAGCAACTGGAAAGACCCCAAAAGTACCTCACCAAGAGGATCAAAGGGCTCAAACAGATGCCATATGCTGCCTGGTTAAAGAAACTCCAGCTCTACTCAGTGGCATACCGCCTGCTCAGAGGCGATCTGTGCCTGACGTATAAAGCCATGTCCAACCCGGAATTAATGGACATGCTGCACCTCAGAAAATCCAAATCCCATCGAGCTACGCACTCGGGAGACTTGAACCTCAGCACTGAAATAAATAGGACATGCTGGAGGACAGATTCATAACCCAGAGGCTCCCTTCACTCTGGAATAAAATCCCAGTCCAGGTTAGGCAGAGTCCCTCATTGACTCTCTTCAAGAGGAATCTTGATGAGTGGATGGGAGATAGTAGGTTTACCCCGGGTATCACTTCTGTGTCACTGTTAGACAGAGGCACAGTATACTAACCTCGAAAAAGGGCATAGCAAAATTAATTTAAAATGGGTGGCGAAAGCCAAACACACTCTGGCTAGGCTTATAAATGCCCTAGGGCAGATAGCCCAGTATGAACCTATGAACCTAAATACTGAAATCTAGAATTTTAGTAACTCGAGACAAAAATGCCTTAAGTGCAGTTGAGCGAAACTGCGCTTGATCGAATTCGCAGTTGTGGTGGCATGGTACGTGGGATTTGCTGTGTTTGTAAGGTGTGGTGTGCTGTGGGATATGGTTTTCCTACCGCTGTGTGGATATATGTAGAGATATAGGTAACTGCTGTTTTTTAAGAGTTTTGGGTAGGGATTTGAGTGTATGTGAGTGTGTTGGGAAGTTTTAGGTGTAGGTTAGGTTAGGTAGGTAAGAGTGTGAGTGTGCAAGTGTTGTTTGTATGTATGCCATGTGTGTTTGTGCAAGGGGAATATAGAGTATGTAGTGGTGGGTTTAGTGTCTTTGTATTTTTAGTGTGACCTTGGAGTTACACTACATACGTATATATTATAAGCAGCGGGGGTATGAGGGGGTGCACCCCCTCACATGGTGAGTGCAAGGGGGCTTGCCCCCCCTGCTTATATGTAGGGTAGGTGTGTGTATTTGTGTTGTGTTTGTGTGTGTTTTGTTGGTTTGCTGTAGTGTGGGAAGGAAGGTGTATGTATGTTTGTGTGGTGGAGGGTGTATTTAAAAGTTGCGATTTTGAATTTCACGCTTTTGGGGTTTCAATATTGTGAATGTTCAGCTTTATAGTCTCGAGATACTGAAATTTGAGATTTCAGAATTTCGAGATTATAAAGTGAATCCCTATATACATATATATATATATATACACACACACACACACACACACACACACACACACACACACACACACACACACACACACACACACATTATGTAGTTGCAGTCTATAAAATTAGAAGTTATGTACCTACCATAACGTTCCATGTTAGTTGTCTTCTCTCGCCTTCTTTCTTGCTGGATGGGTTCGGAGCCGATCCTCGGCTCCGACTCGGCACTTGCTAAGCTCGAGAGTCACTTTTACCAGCTTGAGGCAGCCCTATATCCCATGATGCAAGGCGGTGATTACCCAGATCTCGTTTGGTATCTAGAGGAAACTGCCCATAATCTTCCTACAAGGAAAGAAGGACTACTAAACTGAGAAGGCTGTAAGGGGAACCCAGGTAACTAAGGTCTAGAGCTAACTGGTGTCCAAGGAAGAAAAATCTCCCAGATAAGAAGGAAGTTCAAGGTCTGTCCAGGCTAGGGGGACAGGAGGGAGGGACGCAAGAAAGAAGGCGAGAGAAGACAACTAAATGGAACGTTATGGTAGGTACATAACTTCTAAATGTTAAGTTGTCAATATCGCCTTCATTCTTGCTGGATGGGACCGCGTCCCTAGCACCTCTATCCTGGGTTTCTCAATGGAACAGACTCTTGAGAACTGTGGAACCAAAACTTGCTCTGTCCCTGGAGGCCAAATCCAATTTGTAATGAGAAACGAAGGTATGAGGAGTGGCCCAAGTGGCTGCTGCACAAATAGTGTCTAAGGGTAGTCTAGCCTGAAAAGCTGTAGATGTGGCTAGACCTCTGGTAGAATGTGCTTTAGGTTTTGAGATCAGTTGTTTGCCCCTAAGCTGATAAATGTGAGAAATAGTGGAAGACAGCCATCTAGGTAAGGTCACCTTAGAAACAGGGAGACCTTTCTTATTTTCAGCATAAGAAAGAAAAAGCTGATCAGACTTCCTAAATTGCTTTGTTCTGTCCAAGTAATATTTAAGTTGGCGATGAACATCTAGGCAATGCAATTTTTGCTCCGCCCTGTCAGAATGATTGGGAAAAAATACTGGTAGATCAATAGATTGGTTTAAATTTGTCTTAGAAGCCACCTTGGGCAAAAAGGACGGATTAGTTCTCAAGGATACTCTATCCTTGTGGAAGACCAAGTAAGGGGGACGAACACAGAGAGCATGTAGTTCAGACACTCTCCTAGCCGAGGTAATAGCAACTAGAAAGAGTGTCTTCCAAGAAAGAAATTTTAATGAGCATGTAGCAGCCGGTTCGAAAGGGGGAAGTATCAAGGATGCCAGCACTAAATTTAGGTCCCACTGCGGTGGAGGATTCCTAACAGGGGGCTTAAGTAGGAATACCCCTCTGAGAAAGGCTTTATAAAGTTTGTGAGACATAATGTTCTGGTCTGCAAATCCGACATGGAAATTCGAAATTGCTGCCAACTGGACTTTAACTGTGGAAGAAGAAGAACCGGAGTGAAAAATTTCAGCTAGAAAGTCTAAGACTGACTGAATAGGGGCAGTAAAGGGATCTATGTTCTTAGACTTTGCCCAAAAAGAGAAACGTTGCCATTTGCTAGAGTAAATCCTTCTGGTAGAGGACTTTAGAGAAACTACTATGATATCTCTAACAGGGTTAGAGATCATAGGAAGCCTGGCTAAGGAAGGAAGTGGAGCAACCAAGCGGTGAGGTTGAGGGAACGAATTGACCGGTGCAGTTGACCCGACTGGTGGGTCAGAAGATCCGGAACTGGGTCCAGATGCCAAGGCTGCACCAAGAGATGGCGATGAAGGAACGGGAACCAAATTTGTCGAGGCCAGTAAGAGGCAATGAGAATCAGTTTGGCTCTCAAGACGGTAGCTTTCTGGAGTACTTGAGGTATTAACGGAAAGGGGGGAAAAGCATAAAGAAGTCCCCGGGGCCAATCCTGGGTCAGAGCGTCTCTGGGGGGATGGCCCGGAAGTGGAAAGAGAGAGAAGAAGTCTGGGCATTTGCTGTTTTGGGGTGTAGCAAAAAGGTCGCAGCATGGGCGGCCCCACTTCTGAAAAATCTCTTCCACTATAGATTGTTTGAGAGACCACTCATGAGGCATGAGTATAGCTCTGCTCAATCTGTCCGCTATGATGTTGGTTTTCCCGGGGATATGCGTTGCAATCAGAAACCGATGAGAGGAGATCGCTCATTGCCAAAGTCTGAGAGCTTCTCGACACAAAGGATAGGACTTGGTCCCGCCCTGTTTGTTGATGTACCAAACTACGGACATGTTGTCCATGTGAATTGCAATAGTTCCTAAAGGAAGAAAGTCGTTGAGGGCTTGCAACGTTAAAAGCACTGCTCTCATCTCTAGGACATTTATGTGCAGGTGGTATTCGAACGGTTGCCACGTGCCATGGACCATCCTGCCCTGATAATGCCCCCCCACCCGATCAGGGAGGCATCCGAAGTGACCGTGGCTACCGGGGCCGGGGGAACAAATGGTCTGCCCTGATGGACTAGGGGGGAAGAAGTCCACCAGGATAGATGGTTCTTGCAGGTCTGTGTCACAAGGATTTTGTGACGCATGGGCAACTGCTGGAAGGACCATTGGGTAAATAACATCCACTGTAGGAGACGCATGTAAAAACGGGCCAGGGGTAGAAGTGTGATGGCAGCTGCCATAAGGCCTAACACTTTTAGAACCAACCTGGCTTGTACCTTTTTGCTGAATAGGATGATCCGAACATGGTTTTGGATATCCAGGATTCTTTGGTTTGTTAGGTTTGCTGACATCCGAGTAGTGTCTAGATCTGCGCCTATAAAGGTAATAGATTGGCAAGGCGATAAGGAAGACTTTTCGAAGTTGACTGAAATCCCTAACTGGCCGCAGAGACGTAGAGTGTAATCCCTGGCCTGGAGAAGTTGATGCCTGGTGGTGGCTGAGAGGAGCCAGTCGTCTAGGTACGGAAACACCTGGAATCCCTGACGTCTCAGGTGAGCCGTGACCGCTGCCATGCATTTGTTGAACACTCTGGGGGCTGTAGTATGACCAAAGGGCAGGGCTCTGAATTGAAAATGACTGGTCCCCAGCCGAAAGCGGAGAAACTTTCTGGAGCGTCTGTGGATTTTTATGTGATAGTATGCATCCTGAAGGTCTATAGAGCACATCCAGTTGTCTTTGCCCAGAAAGGGCAAAATCAATTGAAGTGTGACCATCCGAAATCTCGCCTTTTTGACAGACTTGTTTAGCCTGCTGAGTTCTAATATTGGTCTCCAGTCTCCCATCTTTTTGGGGACCAAAAAGAACCTTGAGTAGATTCCGGACTCTAAATGATCTGTTGGAACTGGCTGGATGGTCCTTTTCTCTAGAAGCTTTGAAACCTCTAGCTTTGCAATTTCCCTTAGACGGGGTGGAACGTCTGGAAGGGATCCTCTTTGAGGGAAGGGGCTTCTCTCGAAAGGTATTTTGTAGCCCTCGGATATGATCGACTGTACCCATTTGTCTTGAGAGAGGGAAAGCCAGGCTTCTGGGTACAGCGACAATCTCCCCCCCGACTGCCTCCAAGGGTGGGCAGTCGGGCAACATCTCAGGGATGCTGGAAGGGCTTGTCAGAAAGAGGCTCTCTGCTGCCCTGGTTCTGCGGACCCCCTCTGCCCCTCGGGTGGCGTCTGTTGTTATTACCTCCTCTGCCTCTGGGGGTAAACTGACCACGTGCATCGGGCGTGACTCCCTGTGATTTTCGGAACCACATTTTCCCTCCCTTCTGACCTTTGGGATAAGGTCTAGAAGGGGTGGAGAAACAAACTCCTACGGCAGAAAGAGTCTTACCGTCTTGCTCGCACCTGATCAAAGTGTCCTTCACCTGAGGTCCAAACAAAGTTGTCCCATCAAAGAGAGAGTTTGTGAAGGATGCCTTAAAGGGGTCTGCAAAATTGCAAAGCTGCATCCAGGACTGACGTCTGAGAGCCACTCCTGTGTCTGCGGCTCTACTCGCCCCATCGGCTGCATAAGAAATGAGCCGCACGGAGGAGTTAGTTAGGGAATTTAGGATTCCCAGCTGAGAGGCAATCTTCTCTTGAGCCCCAGCAGCTGACGGATCATGTACTACCTCACCCAATTCTTTGAGGATATCTCTTTGAAGTCGGGTGAAGTGACATAAATAATTCAGCGAACGCATGGCAAAGGTCGCTGAGGAAAACATCCGCTTACCATACCTGTCCATGGTCCAAGACTCCTTGTTAGGAGGATGGACTGGTACGGAAGGATCTGCAAGTTCCTTTTTGGTGGCGGCCGCCACCACCATGGCATCAACCGAGACACCTTTGGTGAGAAACTGTTTTTCAGTGGGGGCTGTGATAAATTTAGAAGGCCTCCTGGGGACTGGTTCCACCGAATCAGGAGATGCCCATGCCTTTCGAGCTATCACGACCATGAGGGGGTCGAAAGGCGGAGACACCCAGGAGCTGGAGGGTCGAGATCCAAAAGCCTCCAGGTATACCGATTCATCCTCGGAGGGATTAATGGAGGGCCAGTTCCCCCTCTGTTTCAGGAGTTCAAGGATGTCTGAAAAGGAGACATCCTCAGAGGGGGATCTTGGGGACCCCTCCGACTCATCTAAGTCGGTATCTGATGTCATAGACTCAGGGGAGTCTAAGTGCTTCCTCTTGCAGGTCCTCTTACGCGGGGGATTCCCCTGAAGCATCAGGAGAAACCTCGGAAGAGGAAGTTCTTCCCAATGGGGAAACCTGGGGCGATGGATCTCTGGGCCCGGGAGCAAGAGAGTGGGAAGAGATATCTACAGGCACCGTAGAGGGAGGAGCTAACGGGACCGACTGCTGACTGAGCTCGGGGGCTAGCACACTCCTCATCACCTCGAAGGCTCCCCTCCCGGGGAGGACCGAGCTCCCGTTCTGAAGAAACAGGAATCCCCGGCCCCACCGAAAGGGAAGGCTCCGAAGCAGATGTCGGCGCCAAGCTCACCAAGGCCGAAGCCCCGAGAGGGAGAACGGGGTCGGACAAGGGTCCGATGCCACTCGCCCCCTCGGAACCGACCAGGGAAGCCCGACGACCGGATCTCTCCAAGGACGGTCTCAAGGAGGAAATAGGAGTCGAAGACGACGGAGCCGAAAGGGGTGGTATCGGCTCCGAAGCACCAACAGTCACGGTACCAATAATCTCCGGCTCCGAGCTCTGAAGGAGAGTCGAAGGAGGAATTTCTGGAGGGTGTAGAATAGCGGTCGTCTGCTGAGACAGGCTATGGAGCATCTGGGCCAGTGCCTGTGATTTCAGCAGTCTACTCACCACTCTCTCCAAGTCATGGTCCGAGAGTCTGGAAGACCTTGAGGATCAGCTCCGATGACTCCGCTCCGAAAGTAAAGGAGAGGCCGGAGCCAATTGAATAGACTCCAGCGAAGGAGATCTAGATCTCTTTCTCGACGGAGCCATCAGAGCCGAAGAACCTTCGGTTCCAGTTGGAGCCGACAGCTTGTCGGCTCCGAGCTGGGTTAGAGATGTGTCGGCTCCAGCCGGAGCTGATGCAGGCTTCGAAGCAAGGGTATCGGCTTCAGCCGGAGCTGACTCAGGTACCGAAGCAAGAGTGTCGGAGTCGATCGGCGCCGATACTACAACTTCCAAGAAGGAAGGATCGGCTCCGGACGGAGACGATCTCGACTCCGAAGGAGTCGGAACCAAGGCCACAGACTTGGACACTGAAGGCTGGGCCTTGGATGGCTTTGAGGGCTTCCCCGAGCCGGACTTAGCCAGGGAGCTCTCAGGCTTGAGAAGACCTCTTAAAATTAGTTTATTTCTACGTTCCTGCAGGACTCTCTGGCTGAAAGAGTGACAAATAGCACAGAAGTCCTGCAGGTGTAGGGGTCCCAGGCAATAAATACAAGAAGTGTGACCGTCTGTCAGAGACATCTTCTGACAGCACGAGTCACACTTCTTGAAGCCTGAGACCCTAGTGTCTTTAGACATGACTGAGTTTAAACACAAACACACACACCACTCAGTCCAAAAATTACACTAACTATACTAAGTACAGGGAAATAAAAAATACACAGACACACCTAAACAAATCCTGACAGGAAAATGTTTGGAAGGGTAAGGCCTAAGGCCTGACTAACAAAAAATATGGATAAAGGAACGGGAAAACTAACGGGAATAGGGCTAAAGTGAATCGAGGAACTAACAAAAAAATAATATGGAAAATTTAAGGTACTGGGATAGTGAAATTCTCTCAGAAAGAGTAATTAAATTCACTTACCAGGAGCTGGCAAAAAAGCGTGCCATCATGAGCGAAGCGGCAAACGAGATCTGGGTAATCACTGCCTTGCATCATGGGATATAGGGCTGCCTCGAGCTGGTAAAAGTGACTCTCGAGCTTAGCAAGTGCCGAACCCATCCAGCAAGAATGAAGGCGAGATTGACAACTTAACATTGAATGCGTTTTCACTGTTTTTTCAGCATGTCAACTACTTTCCATGCAAGATCATGTTACAGTGGGATCTAGGAATCTACCCTTACCTCTCTGCTGAGCAATCCCGGAGTTGGTATGTATAATTAGTAAGGGGTGTGGGAGGTACAGGGTGCCTGCCAGCAAAAATATATATACTTTTGGCGTGAGGATTTGATAATTTTAGATTTGCTAAAATGACTGCTCTTTTTTATTTGCTCTTTGAATATTTCATGAGACAAATTATATTATTATTAAATAGCTACCTGCTTATACTTTCAAAATGTTACACCATGGGTAGTTTTAGAACATTATAGCTGGATAAGAGCATACTGTTACAGTACATGACCTAATGAATGTTGTTCAGTTTTCCATATTAATGGGTTATCTCACTGAGTTAACCTCAAATCTGGCTGGTGTACCAAAGGCAAAAGCCTTCTAGACATTGAAATGTCTGGCATATGACCCAAGCCCATGGGCATTGGGGTAAACAATCAGATATATGATAATAAGATCACCAGACTACCTAAAGCCAGGAGAAGGTTAAGAACACAGAGCAAAAAAAAAAAAAAAACAAGATCAGCAAAAAGGAGGGGAAAGGAACTGCTCCTCCCTCAGTCCACAAGATGGACAGAGGTTAGTACAACAGTAAGGGGGTATGAAGGGAGGGATACAATACTGCAACGGTGACCAGTGGGACATCTTCCTTAGATAACTGTTGCAGTACTCCAATACTGACAGGTGATTTCTGAAGCTTAGAAGTTGGATACAGTGGATGAACTGAGACAGGGGAGCTGTCTACTAACACTAGAAGTACAAATCTGGCAAAAGAAGTCCTTGATCTAGAAAAGGCACCCTTTTTGTATTGTTTCGTGAAGATACGTACAGATGACCACATGGCTGCTTCTAGAATGGCTCTGGAGTCAATAACCTTGAAGAAGGCACCAGATTAGGACACTGTTCTGGTGGAGAGTACTTTCACTGGACAAGACAGGGACTTGCCATGGTAGGAACAGCAAAAAGAGAGGGACATTGTGATGAAGTTTGAGAATGCTTCTTTAGAGACCAGGTTGCCCAACTTCCCTTCCTGGAAGGAAACAAAAAGCTGATCCATTTTCCTAACATCTTTGGTGTTTTCTAGGTAGATTCTGAGTCATCTCTCCACCCCTGTTCTGTGGGTTTGGAAAAAAGATAGGTAAATGTATAGGGTCCATATTAAATCATCGAACGCTTATAAAAGCGAACGATGATTTATCGACTCCATGTAAACAAAAGCTTACAAACTCGAACGCTTAGAACAGCAATTTTTTTTTCCAAGGGAAAAAAATCGCTGTTCCAAAAAAAAAAAAAAAAAACACTTAAAACATAACATAAAGTGGGGGAGGGTTGTGCCCCCCACACACCCACTACTTAAATATATCAACTCCGAGATCGCACTACAGTGACGAAAACAGCAAAATAACGGATGCAGCCAAGCAATTTCTTTCCCAGGGAAAGAATTCGCTTATATGCCACTTCGTCATTTTGCCTTTTCGTCTTTTCAAGTTCGACCAAGACGCATTCGAAAGAATGCGTCTTCGGTCATCTAACAGGAACACAATGTATAGCCTGACTGAGACACAATTCATTTACCACCTTGAGCATGAAAGAAGGATTAGCCTTAAGAGAGACTCTATCCTTCTGGAAGATAAGGGAGGTGTGGCCATAAGGGTTTGAAGCACAGAAATTCATCTAGCAGAAATAAGGGCCATAAGTAAAACAGTTTTCAAGATACAAAATCTTAGGGAGGTGGAGGCTACTGGTTCAAAAGGTGGCAAGGTAAGCTTTTCCAAAACAAAGTCGAGAACCTGGTGGAGGGGAAAGCCCTACAAGTTGGAGTCAAGTGAAGGATGTCCTATAGAAACTGACTGACTTCAGTGCTTGAGAGTGAGGGGGATTGAGGGACATGCAGGCAGAAATGGAGTAAAAATGTGCCATGGTAGAGGAATAGACTAGTCCAGTTTGAGTAGCCCACACAAGTAGGATAAAATGGCAGGGACTCCCGACTGAAGGGGGTTTGATTTCATCTTAAGACACCAGATTGAAAATCTTTTCCATTTGGAGTTGTAAAATTTTCTAATGGTAGGTATTCTGTCCGCTTGGAGCAGCTGAAACATGTCCTCAGAAAAATGGTGCCTGAAAGGAATTAAATGTCTGTCAGACAACATGTCAGGCTGATGTTGGGGATGATGAAGAGTACTCTTTTTCAGCATGATTAGGTCCACTTTGTCGGGGTAACCTGTAGTGAGGAAGGGGGAAGTACAGTTGTGTACACCTACCATAAATGTAGATGTTTGAGTGTATTCACTGTTGCAGTCCTGACTTGTGGGATTTCCTGCTGTGAAAGCCCTTGGCTGGCCTGACTACCAGAGTAAATGTCTTCCCTCCTGCTATGACCAGCGGATGCACTTAAATGATGTCAGTATGCTGGGGTATAAGTGGAGTCTGCCTACGTCATTACCACAGTTGTTTTCTTGCCCCTTGTAGTTCAGAGCCCCCCCGAAAAGGAGCAGTAGGTCAAGGCCAGATGGATAGGGCAAGGATCCCTAGGCAGGTGGGAGTGGATAGTAGGGATCCATGGCACATGGAGCAACAGGTTAAGACCAGATGGATAGGACAAGGATTCCTAGGCAGGTAGAAGCGTAAAGTAGGGATCCCTGGTACAGGAGAAAAAGTAATAGCCACCCTGTAGGCTATGGGGTGGAAGGAGGTAGGGAAAGATGACTGCAACAGTGAATACACTCTAACATCTACATTTATGGTAAATATACACAACTGTACTATGTTCTTTGTGTTTCACAGCTTCAGTCCTGACTTGTGGGAAGATTGCCAAAGCTTAAAAGAGGGGAGGTGGTGAAGTAGGATGAGAAAGGGAGGTTTTGAAGGAAGACAGAGGCAAAAAACTGAACTGGAGTAGAAGAAGGCTGGCAGAGGTGGTGTCTGGTGTAAAAGGGTACAGAAGATTAGATGACAGGCTTCTCTCTCTCTCTTGGTAGGTACTCCCTTCATGGAGGTAGTAGAGGGCCCAGCTGCACTAATGGAATGGGCCCTTACAGACACATGAGAGATCTTTCCCTGATGATCTAGAAAGAGGGCACCAGGAAAGAGAGAGTTTCCTTTGGGAATCACCTGCAAGAGACAAGATCTCCTCCATTGAAGGTAGCACTGATAATATTCCATTGGCCAGAACATTCTGAAGAGTTTTATAGTGGCTATGTAGAGTAGGGTAGCCGTCTATGGGTCTGGAGAGAAGAAAGGTAGGTGACTAGCTAGAAAAAGGCAGACATCGGTTACCACCTTGGGTGTGATGATAGGGTTAGGCCTGAGAGCCTAAACAGTCAGAGATTTCCTAACTGGAGAGATAGGAAATAAGCAGGCATGGCTCCATGTCAGAAGATTAAATCTTTCCTAGGACAAGGTTTAGGTAGCAGGATGGTGTATGAGATCACCTGGGGGGCCAAAAGTGCCCCTACCAGAGGGTGGTAGAAGGTAGATGTGTGTAAAGGAAGTAGGCTGAAACAGCTGAAACCTCAACCTTGCAGAATGAGTGAGAAAGGCCTAGAGAAAGAAAATTTAAGAGAAGGACTGGAAACAGGGATCTTTGCCCTGCTGAGATTCTAACAGAACTGTGCACCGCCCAGTACAAAAGCCTTCTTACTATGTTGCTCATGCTTTTCTGGAGCTAGGCCATCTGGCTTTTCCTAAGATGTTCTGCACAAGCTAATGCATGGAAGTTGAGGAGGGGGAGTGTTATCAGGATCATACTTGGATCCCCTGAGTTCTGTCTCCAAAGTCTGTGCGCTAGCACCTGAAGTCACAGAGGCAGTTGCCCCTCCCACCGAGACAGTAACCTTCCAGCTAACAGACAGAGTGAGAAGGTATGTGCCAAGCTTACATGGACAGCGTTAGCAGGAAGGGTAAGGAGAAGAAAGTACTTGAGAAGAATTGATCAAACTAGTGCTATAAGAAAGTCCAGCTGTTTTGTGATTTCTGGGTATTCTTGGGAAAAAGGGCAGTGTAATGAAAGCTTAATTGAAAATGACTGTCCAAGAGAATAAAAAAGTGTTTGTAGCACTACTGTGCATTTTCCCTGGTGGTGAAGAGTTCCATCTGTGGGTTACCCCATCCCTTGGCTATGATGAGAGGAATCTCCCAATTCAACTGCCACTTGAGTGTCCCTATTGGCTTCTGATTTGTCTGCTTGTTGGAAGAGCACCTCCTGGATGAATTGAGCCCACCGCTGTCATCCCACAGGATTAGCCGGGGTGGGGGGGACTGTAAATCTATCCCCATAGCAAAATGGTGAGATTAGGGATGGGTTTTCCCCTAGATTTTTGTGCCATATGTGAGTGTGTCATCTTCTGTGACCACAAACAGCACGTTTTGGTTTGATTTCTTTCCTGTGTGCTAGAGAAGCCCTTTGAACTGATCGAAACTCCTGGTGTCCAAGTGCTTATTCACTTCCTTTATGTCAGTAACAGTTTTAAGAAAGTAACTGCAGTAGTCCTTGGAGGATTAGTATTTGAGATTGCTGTTAGCAGAGTGGAAGGCTTGAGATTAGAGGAAAGTCCTAGGTATACCACTCAAATACTGTTTAGGCTAGATAGAAGCCTTTTCTGACAGAAGGAAGTTGTTGATGTTGGCCCCCAACCTTGTGAATGTGCAACAGAGGTCTCCTCATGTGCATCTAGCTTGGAGAGCAGGGGGATGAAAGAGGCTAAAGAGGCAAAGCTGGTCAAAGTGCAGAGAAATTCCTGTCTGTAGGAAGATTTAATTTGTAAAAGATGAGGTTATGTCTCCCTGAGTCCATTACACAAAGCAAACTCTACTTTGGCTTTAGTTGTCAAACTGCTTCCATCTGGGGTCACTTCTTTTCCCCTTATCCAGGAAGTATGATCTTCTCATGAACAGCTTGTATCCATCAACTTCTGCCTCCCAAGCTGCATGGAGTTATGTCACACATGCAGCCTGTCTGTAATGTATTGAACACTACTAGTTGGGGAGGGGGGCACTTTGCCTGGAGGCAAGAAAGCTAGAGCACAAAGGAGTTCCACCCTAGAATTGAATTTTCTTTTGAGAGTGAGCTTTAGATTCTGAGTTCATAGCTGATTAGTAGGCCAGCTTTCCTAACAGGCCAGTCTAAGCCTCTTCAATTCCATTTCCCAAGGTGAATAGAGCAAGTCCCTGGTGATGGGGAAGGTAAGTGGTCTTGGCTGAGTCCCTGGCGCTGAGTAGTTGGTCGAGAAGGAAAGGTGCAGAGCTTGGTGGGGTAGTTTCTACTGAAACATGGGGGCTATACCTGCACAAGGGATTTGGTGTCTGCCTAGACTTAGCCCTGTCCTCCGCCTCTTTGAGAACAGCTACTGCTTTAGGGCCAAAGAGCAACTCCTTATCCAAAGAAGCGTCTAAAGTTTGGACTTTACATGCACCAGTAGGTCTTGCTCTCTTAGCCATGTGTGCCTCCTAATGACAGACCCAGTGGCTGCGGCCCTGCTGGCAGCCTGTAAAGCATCAAACTGACAGTGCAGGGAATGGTTGATTACTTGTGAAGTGCAACTGTAAATGTCCATTAATTCTTGAAATAAGGCCTTATTTTCAACGGTCAAAAGTTTTTGCTTCATCTGTTCCAGCAGTGACTCTTGGTGCTTTATTAAGTGGAACTGGCAGTTCAATGGCCTCAGAGATAGCATGGCAGAAGTGTATATTTTCTTGCCAAATCATTCGAGGTCTCTACCTGACATATCAATGGGTAGGGTATTCTTGGGTGTGCTGGCTCTGGAATCCTGGAGTCCAGGACCAAAAATATGTGGATCTGCCGAAGGTTATTAAAAAAGGTGCTTATGTGAAGCCATAACCCTGAAGAAACTGTCAAGTTTTCTGGGAGCAGGGGGAAGGGTGTTTGGCCTCAAATAGGATTCTAGAAACACATCATCAACCACCTCCAAAACTGAGGGCAATGCCAGGGGTTTCAGTTCTGGGAGGTAAAGGATTTCTCTAATTCTTTTCTTGGGTTGGGGATAATCTTGTTCTTCCCAATGTAAAATTCGCCAAGGGAGTGTAAAGTTTCCCCAAAGGATAGATCCTCATGATCGGAGACCGAAGGTAAGGTTTCCTCTGAGTCAGACTCCTTAAAGGGGGACAAGGAAGAGTCATCTTCAAGGGTTGAGCCCTCCTGGTCTAAGTCCTGCCTGGTCTCAAAGTGTTCAGTAAGAACCTCAGGGATAGTGTCTTTTTCTCCCTTTCCCAGAAGAAGATTGGGGGTGTGTGTGCCCCTTTAACAGGGAAATCAGGTCCTTTGCCAATTTAACAAATTCTTTCTGAGACTAAGAGCTGGAAGAGCTGGAAAGAAGATTTCCTTGGAGTAGGTTTTTGTTTTGGCCTGCGGGCTTTGGAACCACAGACTCCTGAATACCTCTGAGGTATAATGGTAATGCTGTGCTCGCAGGAAGCCGAGGTCTGCTGAGCAGTCTCAGACCTGACTGATAAACAGCAATCAACAATTGGTGATGATGTTGAAGGTTCTGGTGACATACTGGCCTCTGAAAGGGTCTAGGCAGAGGCGTTCTCCACTACCTCTATTGCGAGAGGGGGCTGCAAAGGCATCTCACCGACTTCAGAGATAACCAGTCCTGGCAGGCTATCTGATGGTGAATGGTTGTGTTCGGGAAGGTCTGAACTTAGGCCATGCGGAGATTCAGGAGACTTGTTAACAAATCTAACTAAAATCTCTACCCTATGCCAAATCTTTCTGGATTTGAGCTGGGAGCAGAAACAACAATAGGGGACGTCATGGGAAGGCCCTAAAGAAATAACACAGAGGGTATGAAAATCCCGATGCAGAGTTTGTTTTCCACAACTGAGGCAGTTGTTAACTTTCTCTGACATTAGATTAGAAAAGGAAAGCTTTCTGCAACAGGGTACTTAGCCTTTACTCTGGTGCAAACTGACCTACGCACATACTTCATCTGCTTTGGGCACTGATGGTAAGAGAGAACCGAGGTAATGGAATAGGTAGGCAGAAGGGAAGGTCCAGATTTAGTTGTATTTGAGAGATTCCCAATGGTAATTCTTTCAACAGTTGCCCATCCAGTGGCAGGGGGGCTGGCAGAGCAGGTAGATACACCCATACTCCATCAAAGGTGCAACTGCAGCACTGTCTGCAATCTGGGGGAGGGGCGGGTTCAGTTCACCAAATAAATACATAAAAATAAATAAATTCACTTTTCTATGCAATCGCAGTGAGAAGGCACTGTGAGTCCCTGAGTTGATGCAGGTACGTCATCGATCAACCTCACCACACCCAGGGGTGTAACGTTTAGGTCATACAAATATTCTCATTCCTGGACTGTCAGGAAAGGCACAAGTAATCCTCATCACTGCCTTGATAATGACCCCTCAGCAGTGCTCACTGCTGCCCCCTTAATGTACTACAGTAACTCTCCAGTATTTAAAAAAAAAGTCTAATTCTCCAGTATGGTACGAATGAATGAGTAAATGTGATTGAAAATGTCTGATGATCAGTAAGGAATGGGGTAAAAAGTGCTTAGGAAAAAAAAATTAACCAATTTACTTTTGGAAGGGTTTGATCCAGGCACTATATAAATATCTCATTACAGACTACTGGAGCTATGAATTACTGCTCCTTGATGTTCTGAATGATGCAGCCATTTGCTGCAATTTCTGCAAATGTATGCTAGAGACCAATAATATTAAGGCTGATAGCTAAAGAAATGGGATTCACAGTAAATCTTCTATATAATCTATGTCAAGCCACAAATCAGAGAAAAATGGCAAAAAATAAATACAAAAGAAGCACTCTTAAAGGAAGGCAACCCCCCCCATCATGCAAGTGCGCACACAGACACACACACACACACACACACACACACACACACACACACACACACACACACACACACACACACACACACACACACACACACACACACACTCTCTCTCTTTCTCTCTCTCTCTCCTGAGGACTGAAACTGTAAATATAAAAACTGAAGCTGGTTAAACCTTGAAGGTTAGGGGAAGCTTCCTAATCCCCACAGTTCCATGATGCCTCTGAAAACAATAGCTGATTTTGAATGTTCACTAGGATTCAATGAAACAAAGCAAAAATACAAACACATATATAGAAGGATCTACTAAAGTAAGTCTAAACTTCAGCAGCTTGACACTGAAAACATTGACCGAAAAAGAAGGGAAAAAAATGAAATTCTAATGTGTATGCTCTGAGACATGACCTTGGAACACACAAAACAAAATTTCTGTTTTAAACAGGGGGGAAGTTCCCATATACCCCACACATTCCCCTACTGATTATATACACCAACTCTGACATTGCACAACAGCAAGGAAAAGGGTGAAATCCCCCCATAACCTCCCACAAAGTAATACTGGCAGAAGTTATGATATGATTATTTGATCACTTCTCTTAGCATTAACCAAGTTCAATATTATGAATAGTAGGCTGTATGGAATGTTTCCATATGACTACAGTTAAAATGACTAATTTCATGCAGCTAGGTACACAAGAGCAAAGTGAGGCAAGCGATCACAGTGATCATATGATACCACAACATCTATACCTTTAAGCAGACGCAAGTTCTTTCCACCCTTCAAAGGCACTTAATGCTGCTGACCTTACATCAAGAAGGGCTGTATATGGTAACCCTAGTGTAAATTTGTGTCTACCCATCCAATCATCAAGGTAGTCTTAAAGGTTGCAAAGTATTTCTTTGACCAGTAATGGTGACCTATTCCATAGGCTGGGGATATGTTAACTGATCTATTCTTCCGGTCAGTCTTGTTTATTTGTTGATGTAGATTTATATCCTTAATGTGGATATCTGTAAAGTCACTGGTTTAGTGAAAAAAAAGAGGTCAGTTAGGATTTGGACTAGGTCTTTCAAGGCTTGAAAAGTGAGACACACGTCACCTTGGAGCAGCCAGCAATTTACTGGGTAAAAAGGTGAATCCTGACAATCTATCAGGATAGTTGAAGGTTGTATCTTTCGGCTTTTCCCGGTTAGGGGTCGGCACAGCGGAACTCCGGTCCGCTAAATGATTGGCAGTAGATTTTTACGTACAGAGTTGCCAGCCCTGACACACAACCTTCAACGAAGGTACACCCATTCACGCATGTCTCCACACAGAAGACGCTTTAGCTGAGAATCGAACAGGACAACGTCTTACTGTGAGGCGACAACACTACCGCAGCACCACCACCGCAGTTCTAAAGGATTTGAGGCCAGTAACTGTTTAAAATGTGAAGACCTGTATTGCAAAGTCTAAAAATATGGGATTGAATGACTGAAAATCTGGACTAACATCTGCTAAATCCAAGACTGACAATTCTCAGAATATTCAAATTACAAAGACATGCGTCTGGAGCTTTTCTCCCAGGGTTTCTGCTGAAAACTGGCTTTGTTCCAAGTCGGACTTTCCCAGTTAACAAATGATAAATAAATACATAAAAATAAATAAATTCACTTTTCTATGAGATACAGCGATCTCAAAGTTGGTATCTACAAGTCTGGGGGGCTTGCCCCTAATGCCACAACAGGGGTGCAGGGGTTTACCCTCCTGCAAAAAAAAGTTCACAGGAGAAAAGTATTGCTTGACATGTGCGCCATATTTTTGGTCTTTTTTTTTTTTATCTTTTGAAACTCAGCGATCCTTTAAGGCATTTAAAGGGAGCCTTTAAGGCATTTAATTTTCTTTGTTAGAAATCATTGCCTTTTCAGATGAGTAATATGCTTGTATTTACACATACTAAAGGGGGGCACTCTGTCTAATGATGGGTCTGATAAGGGAATAATGCAGTGGTTGGAGGGCAGCTTTCGATCTTGAAAATACTCCTGTGAAAACCGACTTGGCTATGTAACAGGATTTTTTGAGTGTAGTAAATGTTAACACTCCTCCTCCTCCTTCTTTCGGTTGCTCCCGTTAGGGGTTGCCACAGCAGATCAACTTTTCCATTTCTTTCTGTCCTCTGCATCTTGCTCTGTCACACCAACCACCTGCATGTCCTCTCTTACCACATCTATAAACCTTATCTTAGGCCTTCCTCTTTTCCTGTTACCTGGCAGCTTCATCCTTAGCATCTTTTTACCAATATACTCTGCATCCCTCCTCAGCACATGTCCAAACCAACGTAATCTTGTTTCTCTGGCTTTGTCTCCAAACCTTCCAACCTGGGCTGACCCTCTAATATACTTATTCCTAATCCTGTCCATCCTCATCACACCCAGTGCAAATCTTAACATCTTCAACTCTGCCACGTCAAGCTCAGACTCCTGCCTTTTTGTCAATGCCACTGCCTCCAACCCATATAACATAGCTGGTCTCACTACCCTCTTGTAGACCTTCCCTTTCACTCTTACTGGTACCTGTCTGTCACAAATCACTCCTGACGCTCTTCTCCACTCATTCCACCCTGCCTGTACTCTCTTCTTCACCTCTCTTCCACACTCACCATTACTCTAAACTGTTGATCCCAAGTACTTAAACTCATTCACCTTTGCCACCTCTACTCCCTGCATCCTCACCATTTCTCTATCCTCCCTCTCATTCACACACATATATTATGTCTTAGTCCTGCTGACCTTCATTCCTCTTCTCTCTAGAGCATATCTCCACCTCTCCAGGGTCTCCTCCACCTGTTCCCTACTCTCACTACAGATCACAATGTCATCTGCAAACATTATAGTCCATGGGGACTCCTGTCAGATCTCATCTGTCAACCTGTCCATCACCATTGCAAATAAGAAAGGGCTAATAGTGTATATCGCTCCATACCAAAATGTTCAAAAATGGAAACTGCTGTGTGTCCCTGTGAAATGTAAAATCCAAAAAATGTGTAGCCCCCCCTCCCCCAAGATAGAGAAGGAAAAATCATTAAGGGTATCCTGATCCTCCTTCCATATGGAAAAAAATATCATTCAAAAATCAGACATAAATTTTGAGGTTCTGGTAATAAGGGCAACTCATGACAACAAATTTCTCTTCCCAGTATTATAGGTCAATACTAACAAACATAGGGGTGGAAGCTGACCTCATGGTCTCACTGGACACTTGTCTGTAACATTCACCTTCAAAAGTGAAAAAAAAATGGATTTCAGAACTACTTCTATTAGGTAAAAATATAGTGTTAATGCTCACAGTACATACAAATAAAGGATGTGACAAGAATATCACTAAGTTCCTGAGAGATGACAGTAAAAAGGTCATTCGCATCCCCAGTGACCAACAAGTCATTTGAATCATAATTCACAGATCTCAGTTTATCAAATAAGTCTCATGAGTCTTTCAAAACACCTGGAAAGCAATGCAGAAACAGTTTGAGCTTTTGGGCCACAATAATTTTAAGTGGAAGTCATTCAGTAACAAATCCTCTTGAAGGAACATGATGCATGGGTGGCTCAATGGTGGGCTTACACATTTCTGGAATTCCAAAAATAACAGGGATCTTAGGCTTTGAAAGAGTCAGGAAACTGTACCTCTGTACAGAAATGTCCCCTGTACCCAATACATTTTTAGTGACCTATACATTTTTAATGACCAAACCTGTGGACTTTGACGTCATCATTAATGATATGCAAGAATAATCCACTCCACCACCCTTGCTAGAATAATCCACTCCACCACCCTTGTCGGGCTTCACAAATCAAATGGTCTTATTGGTGGAAAGTTCCTTAAGAGGCCTAACCTGGGGTGGGCTCAAATTGTTGTTCCTATAATTGGTGAAACACAGTGAAAACCGTAGTCCTTCATATGTAGCCTTTCAAAAAAAATGGATTGGGGTTCAAAGATTCTACTGGGATCTCAGAGCCAAATTGTGTGTAGGTCCATCTGACTCACTGCCATTCTAAAACAAAAATACAAAGTTCAGTGTCCTTAATAACAATTTGAATTCAATCATATCAGCGTAATTCAAATGGCTATTAATAATGAAAGTAAACCCCTATGGAACAACAGCCCACTGGAGGACCAAAAGAGAGGGTTACGTCATTGAAGTTATAAATAGTAAAATCAGTCTGCCTGGAAGATTCAGGAAGGATATATATTTTGGAACCAACTAAGAGCGAATGACCTTCATAAAAAAGGTACAGGGATGAATATCAGGCAGGTACAGTTTATGCCCTTCATTCTCAGAACAGAACACCTCTATTCAGTGTTTGAATGATACAGACACTCGGGTATATAATGACAACAATATGCAGCCTCAATAGCCTGAAATGAACCCTGAGCCAGACCCAGTAAACTACTCCTGTTTAAGGAAATGTAAGGAGTAGATACTGATTTAGTTTTCTGTTTCTTTTCAATGGGAAAGCTGGGGCCAACAGTGTTATTAACTGCAACAGAAGAAGCTTCCCCAGGAATGGGCACAACATACTAACCAAACAGGAAGTCTTCCCTGTTCCCTCTCCCATGACTGAAAAGTGTCTCTCTCCCTTACCCACTGAAGGGAACTTATCTGCCGCCAAGGACATGGCTAACCCTCGGTTCATAGGGGCTATGATACTATACCAGAGGGATCCCACGCAAAAGATGAGTGGTCTGTGGAACGATCTATGACCACAACAGAGTTACGTATCTGCAGCTGAAGCTCTGGCAAACGCTGTTTGCTTAACCCTTTCTTTTTTAATGGCTGGAAGAAGGCCCAACGGTGGGACCAACAATTTGTAAAATGGTCAAAGACAAAAACTGTACATTTTTTTCCTGGAAAACAAGCAGAAAAAAAAAAAAAAAAAAACACAGCAAAAACTGAAAGTCTTTGAAAGTAACTTTTTTCTGAAAAAACACAGTGAAAATCACTCTTAAAACACTTTGCCAGATGCAGAAAGTATGAAAAAAAAAATAGACAAACAAATAAATGTCCACTGGGGATAAATGGTGCCTGAAAATACAAACCAGTATTAGGATTAAAAAAAAAAACAATTTAATATTATTTTAAATAACTTTTAAACTGCCATGGAAAAAGTGTGACACATTTAAGACCACAGTACAGTCTTTTGTGACAGTCAGCTGAAATATAAACTTCCAGCTTAAAAATAACTTTCCTAAACAGGAAAGAAAAACAAACACTTTTTAAATGTGGAAGTTTTTTTTCAACAACGTAAAACCTAAACAACCAGGAACCAGAGAGAAGCAACCAAACAGTAAAAGCACACTGGTAGAAACAGGTGCTCGACACAATTCTTTTAGCGTACACCACATTTATTAATCCGCTTATTCGTCCGAAGACTTCATCAGAAACAACCACATAATATTGCAGCTATATTTAAACTAAATTTGTTAAACAGTTAACCAACAAGAAAACACTGATGTTAACCCTTAATGCATCAAACAGAATAAATAACAGATTTTCTATACTTTAAAAAACATTTGATATTTACAGCTTCATTTAAACCAGGAGGAAGGTGAGCAGCCAACCGAATCTGCCACTCAACTTCCTTTCTTTCATAGTTTCATAGGTTGGTACTCGGCTATCAGTCCTAAGGCCTATGCAAGCCTAGCCATAACAATTCCCTGGATATTTCTTCCCACAATATTTACTTCTCTGAGCCCCTGTCTAGCAGGGCAATTGACATGATCCCTGGGGTGAATTTCCTATCTTCCATCCAATCATCAAGGTTCCTTTTGAATAGGGCCAATGAGGCACTCTGCTTGACATGTATGGGCAAGTCTATTCCAGAGTATGGGCAGTCTCTGGGTCAAGAACCTATCCCTCCAGCATGTTTTGTTCATTGTGATGACAAGGTTTAGATCCCTGGAGCGTGTGGCTCTGGGGGATTGGGATTTCTTTAAGTGGAGCATGTCCAACAGCTCAGGGTTTGACATGTCCTTGTATGTTAAGCAGAGATCGCCTCTGAGTACACGATATGCCACAGAGTATAGCTGGAGTTTTTTTAGACGGTCAGCATATGGCATCTGCTTTAGGCCTGTGATTATTTTAGTGAGGTATTTCTGTGGCCTTTCCAGCTGTTGCAGATGTCTTGTGAGGTACATACCAAACGGGGCATTATACTCTATAATGGGTCTAATGAGGGATGAGTACAGTGGAACAATGACCTCCTTTTTTCTGGATGAAAAGCCCTTAGTGATGAGGTGTGCCACATAGAAAGATTTCCTGACTGTTGTGGCGAAGTGGTTATCGAAAGTGAGACCACTGTCCACCTGTGTCCCTAGGTCTCTCATCACACTTTCGATGTTTAGCGTCCTGCCACCTATGTGGTAATTCATGGGTACATGTTTTTTTCCAAAGGGGATAACTATACATTTCTTGGCATTAAGCTTGAGCCCATGGCTCTGGCACCAGGCATTTGTTTCTGTAAGGCCATTTTGTAGAATATCCACATCATTTGGGGATTCAATAATGACTCCCAGTTTGCAGTCATCTGCAAACTTTGTTAGCCAGAGTCCCTTACTGTTGGCCTGTACTTCAGAGAAGTAGATGCCAAATAAGAGTGGTCCCAGGACTGAACCCTGAGGTACTCCACTTGTCACTTGTCTGGAGCTGGATTTGGTGTTGGCTACTTTTACAGTCTGGGTTCTGTCAGTAAGCCAGTTGGCAGCCCATCGAGTGACGTAGGGATTTATGCCCAGCTTAGTAAGTTTATCTATGATTCCAGAGTGGTGGATGGTGTTGAAGGCTTTGGTGACGTTCAGATAGGCTGTGTGGACCACCTTACCCTCGTCCACAGCTCTGGAGACTGATTCGAAGAAGAAGTCAATCAGATTCAGGAGACAAGATCGGCCCTTCACAAACCCAAACTGGGTGGGGTCCAGTGTTTGAAGGTTGCCAATGTCTTTGTTTATAAGTTCCATGATAATGTGTTCCATGCCCTTGCAGATCAGGCTTGTCAGACTGATGGGATGGTAGTTCCCGGGATCCATGGCAGATCCTCCCTTGTGGAGTGGGATAACTGTAACTGTGCGCCACTCAGTGGGCACGAAGCCTGAGGTGAGGCTATGATTAAACATGACACTTAGGTGAAGTGCCAGTTCATTTTGTAGTTCATGTAGTACACAGCCTGGGATGTCATCTGGTCCCATGGATGCTGTATTCTTAGCTTTGGAGAGTGTGGTTTCTAGCTGTGTGGCCGTGATTATCGGAATTTGGCAATCTTTTGGTATTGAGATGGGCCCTTTAGGGGGTGAGAGGGGGGTGAGGTTGGCACTAAATCGATCTGCCAGGACATTGGCAATATCCTTGGGATCAGTATATTTAATGCCATTCTGTTGAAGCTCAGAGCAGATCTGAGCATCGCCATTTAGATTCTTGACATAACTATAGGATGTCTTGTGGTTGTCTTTGGAATCTTTGGCAATTTTATTTTGGTAACTAGCTTTTCAGGATTTTATGAGGGATCTCAGCTTCTTATTGAGGCTTGTGAGGGAGTTTTTTGCATCCTGGGATTTTCCTCTTTTCTGCAACAGTTTCTTCCTTCTGTTGTATAGTTTGTTTATAGCAGGGGACCTCCAGATTGGCTTCCTTTTTTTGGAAAAGAGCATCTGGGTTCTATTTGGGATGGCACGATTCATGCACGAGTGGATATGCTCGTACAGTGCCTTAGTGTAGGATTCTGCAGTCAAACTTCCAGATCCCATCTGCTTGGGTGCTGTGAAGTTTGTCACTTCTGACTTCAGTAGCATGAATTTGGCTTTGGAGAAGTTTTTTTAAGGAGGTTTCCTTACTGGGGGGGTGGGTGTGGGATGTGGATGTCAAAGGTGATTTGCTTATGGTCAGATCTGACCAATGAGGGGGTGACCACTGGTGTGGAGCATCTATCTCCCATGTTGGTAATGACCAGGTCTAGGATACTGGCTCCCCTGGTGGGACAATGGATTAGTTGATCCAGGGCATTGGAATTTATGAATTCCAAGAACTGTTGGGAAAAGGAGTTGGTACCCGAGTAGTTTTCCCAATTAATGGCAGGATAGTTGAAATCACCCATTATTAGGGTGTTTGGTTGTATCTTAATATTTTCCAGTATGTTTAGAAAGGTGTAGTGAAAATCTTGGGGCATGGTGGGGGATCTGTAGCAAGCTACAATTTGGATTGCAGTCTTACCTAGTATTAGTTAGTTGCACCTGGAGAATTTCAGATGCATTGTGTTGGGCAACTAGCCTGGAGGTGTGAATATCCTTGGTAAATATAGACACTCCTCCACCTTTAGTGTTTCGGTCTTGGTTTTGTGGCTGAAAAGTGTGGTAAGAATTGTAGCCTGGTATTGCAGGGGTGCTCTCTGGAGCCCCAGAACCAGGTCTCAGTTACTGCACAGATATCGATGTTCTCCATTTTTAGGAGTGCTTCGAGAGAGTGCATTTTGAGGTGTAGACTTCTAGCATTGAGTAGCATTACCTTCAGATTTTGCATGCTTGTACCTGTTACGGTGGTGGTTTTAACCTTTGAACCTTGCATAAAAAAGGCACGATAGGGGTAGCAAGAGCAGACCATCTCCGGCAAAGCATCGTGGTTTGTCGATCATGTCTTCCCAGGCAGACAAATACTGGATCCCCTTTGAATAACACCAGAAGCTTGGCCAATTGTTGAAGTCAATCATTTTGTCCTTATACTGTGGTATCATTCTGGGCGAAGGCAGGATGCTACTCAGGGCTAGTATCATACCTGCCTGGGTCACATGATCCAAGCCCTCTTCCATGTCTCTATACATGTAGTCCAGGGAGGTACATCTCAAGTCATTCACTCCAGCATGGACAATGACAGAGTCGTATTTGTACTTGTTGTGGAGTGACTTGAGTGCATGCGTTATGTGGTGGATCCTGGCACGTGACAGGCAGCTGACTGTAATTTTGTCCTTGTTCAGCCTGGTGAGTGGGACATCGGTGTGCCTGACTATAGAGTCACCTATGACTAAAGTGTTGGGTACATTGTCTTGCCTTAGGGGCTGTTGCTGGGTGGCACACTGGTGTTGTGAGCTATGTGTCACTTTGGTTGTGACTGGTGTTTGTTTGTGTTTCGGCTTCGGAGGTCCTTGTTGCTTGGGCAGGTTAATGTTAAGGGCCTCTGCATATGTGGGTTTAGCGTTGCTATGTGTGGGTGTTGATGGTGTGGGTTTTGAAGGGCTATGAGTTGCTTGACTTGTAATGCAGGTGTTAACCTTCTCCTCTTGACTGTCTAGCACAATCTTGGCCGGAGAGAGCTTAGCTTCCAGTTTGGCTATGTAAGTGCATCTCTCGCAGGTTGTAGTGTTGGGTGGTAGGAGGAGAGGATTGTCTGTGTACATGAGGCAGTTGCCGCACTGCCCCAGTATGCCGAGATACACCAGGTGGACAGGAGAAATCACCAGAAGCTGACCCCTGGACATGCCTGTTTAGGTGCTATTTTGTAAAGTTTAAGACCTGTTTTCTCTTACCTTTGCAAGGTACTCTGCAATTATAGGCTGTTTATTGCCTATGATTAATTTCTCCTTATTGACAAAGAGAGCTGAGTGCTTGAATTAATTTCAGGCTTCCTAGTGCTTTCTTGTAAAGTTTAAGAGCTGTTTTCCCCTACCTTTGCAAGGTATTTTGCAATTCTAGGCTGTTTAGTGCCTATAATTAATTTCTCCTTATTGACAAGGAGAGCTGAGTGCTTAAATCAGTTTCAGGCTTCCTTCTTAAAATCACCTCCCCTTAAGTCCATACGTACCATGTCCAAAACAGAAAAAATACATTTCTTAAAATTGGAACAGTTTACAGAATGCTTGTACAGCGTATTATTCTCATCATGTGTCGTAATAGCATACGTATGCTCCCTAATTCTAGTACCCAGACCTCTGGTAGTCATGCCAACATAAAATGCTGTGCATGACATACATAAAGCAACATAAACAACCCCAGTAGATGAACAATCAAATCTATCTGGCAAATTTATAGTTCTATTACAATGTAATAAGTCTATGAAGGGACCTTCAGAAATAAACCTGCACATCCTGCAGTTCAAACCTTATTAATTGTTGTTGTTGTACCTTCGTTGAAGGTTGTGCGTCACAGCTGGCAACTCGGCATGTAAAAATCTACTGCCAATCATTAGCGGACCGGAGTTCCGCTGTGGTGACCCCTAACCGGGAAAAGCTGAAAGATACATCCTTATTAGTACAAGGTGTTATAATTTTCGTCCCTGAAAATTCTTACAGTTGTTTAATGTTTCCATTTTTTTCTACAAACTGGGGTCTGTCCCCCACTACTTTTGCCAGGTCCTCATGGCCTAGCAAACTTTTCCAATTGTTTTTGACAATATTTTTAATAGTCATGGAATCCACCGTCATGTCCAAACAAAACCTTGAAGCAAAATGGGAGTTAAAAGATTCATCTCTTGCTTCATTGGTAATCTGTTTACTAGTGAAACCATGTATAATAATGGGTAGAAATGTATTGGTTCTAACACTAATAATTTCATCCGCTGTATTATTAAGTAAGTTCAAGCTGTAACCTCTTTCCAAGAATAACTTAAATTCTATGACTGATCATCCTGGAGGCTCTAATGTATTGGCCACGTGGAATGTTCCTTTTAATGTACACAGGATGCCCACTTTTGAAGTGGACATAGCTATTGCTAAAAGTTTTTTTCTGTGAATTCTAGAAATAAATTTGGCACCATCCCACTCTAAATGTATTAAAAACTATTAAAAAACACAAAAACAAGAAACAAGTGCGACTCAAAAGGGAAACAAGTAAAATCCAAAAGCACTTGTGAAGACAGAATAATAGTGTTAATAAGCAGGGCATATGAAAGGTTGGGATCAATAATTAAGTTTGGAGGGTTTATCATTGACAAACTGTGTTTGAACAGCGGAACCAGAAAGGGATGTCCTCTTTCCCCTTCGTTACTTGTCTTATACTTACAACCACTAGCAAACAAAATAAGGGACTCATAAATTCAAAGATATAACTGGTACGGTAATCAAGAAAAGTTAGCTTTCCTTGCAGATGGTATTATTTTGTACTTAATAAAAAATAGAAAATGGCATTTTGTGTTATGGAATAGTTTTAGATAGGTTCAAGTCTGTTGAGGATATAAATAAGTGAAGATAAAACAGAGGCTATAGCAGTAAATGATGTACTCACACATGAAGTGGCTCTGCAATACCTATATTTATGGAGAGATGATAAAATTAAGTATTTAGTCACATGTGTTAAAGTGGATTTTGTTATGGCAGCTAAGGATATGTGGGAAGAGACTAAACAATGGACAAAACAAAAAGTTTGAAGATGGAAGCTCTTGTTTATGGCTACAGATAGTAAAATACAAGCAGTGAAAATGTTTTTACTCCCCTTGGTTGTATGTGCTGGTCAGATGTATTTTTTGTCAACCAGAGGAAATGTTGTAGGTACTAATTAATAAAAAAGACTTGCAGGGGAAGAACAGGAAAGAGTTAAATGGGATAAGTAGATTCTCCATATAGAACAAAGCAGCTTGGGATTCACTGATTTGAAGGAATACTTCAGAGTTACACAGTTAAAGCTCATGTGTAACGTAAGCAGAAGATCATAAATCGAAGTGGAAATGAGGGCAAAAAATAAGGAGAGATTAGGATTTTGGATACAGGTCCTTAATAACATATATGCAGATTTATTACTTAGTTACTTGCCTTAGTTTACGAAGAAAGTCCGACTGGACAAAGCCCATTTCCTGAGGCCCAGGAAGAAAAGCTCCAGCAGATACATTTCAGATGCACATGACAGACCAACCTTTTTTTTTTTTTTTTTTTTTTAACAAAGATACATTACATGGATAGTTTTTAACACATACAGCTACAAACATGCAACTGTAACTGCTTGGTAGTGACACTACACAAAGATAAAAACAGGTATATCTTCTCTGATGACATTATACATGATATTAAATTCCAAGTATAAAACATTAAGTGTACAAACAATTTGTGTGCAATATGTGTGACAAGCAGACAGAGGATAACTATAAATGTTAGGACTAAATAAAGTTCATGAAAGTAATGTGAACCATTACTCAGTAGATAAGATAGCAGTTACAGCTATAAGGGGGAGACACACAATGTATAGCTGAAGAGTCTAGGATAGTGGAGGGGATAGGAAAGTACAGTTGTGGCTAAAGATACCTTTGCAACTGATTTACCCGATTTAGAATCTGCAAAGACGACAAATGATTGGTCCGTCTTTCTAATTTCTTTTGTTCTATGTGAGTAAAAACTTGCTTGTCTGTGAACATCCAATAAGTGCAACATATAACATATATATTCACCTTTGTTTGTAAATTTTGGAAAGAAAAAAGAAGTTATGTACTTACCATAATGTTCCATTTGTGTTGTCCATTTTCATTCTTTCTCAACTGTTGGGTTTGGATCTAATCCTTGGATCCGACTTGGCCTTTATTAAAGCTTGTGGCAACCAAAAAAACTCTCAAGCTCCTCCCTTACTCATAATGCACCACCCCTTAACATACCCCAGATCTTGTTCGCTGTTTTATCTAAAGTAGAATGTCCTAATATTCCTTATATATATATATATATATATATATATATATATATATATATATATATAAAAATATTATATTATATTATATTCTACAGAAAAAAATATATCTGGAGCTCAACATCAAGGACAGTGATGTCCTTATAGTATTTTGTTATTCCAGAAGTCTATTGCAATAAGGGTTGGGGGGTTGGGAGGGTGGAAAGTTGATGAAGAATAAAAATGAACAACACTGTTGGAACGTTACGTTAAGTACATAACTTTTTTTTTTTTTTTTTATCTGATATTGTCAATTTTCATACTATTCTCAACTGTTGGGACAAGAGTCCCCAGCTACTTAAAATCCTGGGTGGAGTCTAAGGATGGATATTCCTGAGCACAGCTGAGCCAAAGTCTGCTCTTCCCCTTGAGACCAGATCCAGTTTGGAATGAGTGATAAAGATATAATGCTTTACCCAAGTTGCAACCGCACACATATCATCTAATCTTCTTCTTCTTCTTTCGGCTTTTTCCGGTTAGGGGTCGCCACAGCAGATCATCTGTCCGCTCATGATTGGCAGTGGAGTTTTACGGTGTCGAGTTGCCAGCCCGGTGCCCAACCTTCCACAGAAGGCCCACACACATGCACACACACACACCTAGGGCCAATTTAGAGTGTCCAATCCACCTACTGCATGTCTTTGGGATGTGGGAGGAAACCGGAGCACCCGGAGGAAACCCACGCGACCACAGGGAGGACATGCAGACTCCACACAGAAGGCACCCCAGCCGAGAATCGAACCGGAGAACCTCTTGCTGTGAGACATACACATATCGTCTAATAAATGCAACATATATTCACCTTTGTTTGCAAATTTAGGAAAGAAGACTGGCAAATTAATGGATTGACTGATATTGCATTCTGACACCACCATAGGAAGGAAAGACGCATTAGTACGTAAAGTGGCTCTATCCTTATGAAAGATCAAGTAGTGAGCTTTAAATTGATAATGCTTCAAGTTCTGAAATTCTTCTGGCAGTAGTAATAGCCACTAGAAAGATAGTTTTCCGGGTCAGGAACTTAAGATCACATTTAGCTGCTGGTTCAAAAGGAGAATGTCTTAAGACCTGCAGTATCAAGTTCAAATCCCATGGTGGACTAGAATCTTTACATGGGGGTCTCAGCAGGAGTGGGCCTCTCAAAAAAGCTTTACAAATTTAGGAGAGGCCACAGAAGAATTCTCAAATCTAATATGGAAGTTAGAGATTGCTGCTAATTGAACTTTAATTGTTGAGGAGCTAGATCCCTCATTAAAAATCGTTGCCAAAAATTCAAGTATACTACATAACGGAGCTGAGAAGGGGTCATTGAGTTTTTGTTGTGCCCAGCAAATGAACCTTTTCCATTTACTTGTGAAAAGTTTTCTTGTACAAGGCTTATTGCAAGATAGAAGAATATGACAGATTGGGGAGGAGAGCATCGGTTGTTTGGAGAAACCATGCTGTCAACTTGAGGTATGAGATATCCAAATGAATCATACCTGTTGGGTAGACAGGAGGTCTGAAACTGGATCCAGAATCCAAGATTGGTAAAGTAGATGAGGTCACAGGAATGGGAACCATATCTGCCGAGGCCAATAAGGTGCAATGAGGCTGACTTTGCTCTTCAACCTAGCAGTTTTCTGAAAGAATTTTGGAATTAAGAGAATTTGTGGGTAGGCATAAAGTAGACTGGGGGCCAACCATGTAGAAGAGCATCCTTTGGTGATTCCCCGGGAGTGGAGGATTAGGGCAAAGTAGCTGCTGAACTTGTTGTTTAGGGGAGAAGCAAAAAGACTGCAGCAAGGCTGGCCCCATTGACAAAAAATTATTTCTGTCACTTTCCTGTTGTGAGACCATCTGTGAGGTAGATGAATGGACCAACTCAATTAATCTGTTATCACGGTGGACTTCTCCCAGAATGTGCATTGCTATGAGAAAGTGGTTGGATGAGAAAGCCCATTGCAACACTCTGAGGGCTTCTTGATAGGAGGCGTTAAGATCTATTTCCCCCTGGCTATGTACCAAACTAATGACATATGAACTGACTGGATCACAACTGCCCAGAAAGGAAGAGTCTTGGAATGCCTGCAATGCTAAGAGCAAAGCTCTCATTTCCAGAATACTGACATGCATGTTGGACTCTTCGGAGGACCAAGTGCCTTGGCTTGTTTTCCCCAGGAAATGCCCTCCCACCTACCTAATCTGAAAAGCTTCCATGGTCACTATGGCCTTGGGCTGAGGAAGAATGAAAGGATAGCCTTGCAGAACTTGATCTGATTAAATCCACCACCAAAGGTATTTCTTGCATGCCTAAGTGATTCTTACTTGTGCTGACATATGCTGAAAAAGAATAAAACCCTAAATTGCTGGCATCCTTTTAAGAATACTCATATGATATCTCGCTAGAGGAACTAAAATGATGGCAGCAGACAAGGTTTGCAGAATTAGTCGAGCTGAAACTTTAGTACTGCAAATTATTTTCCTGACCTGGATTCTGATAGTTTGTACTCGAGAGAGGAAGAGAAGCTGTCACTGAAACTGTGTTGAATGCTGCTCCTATAAATTACAAGGACTAACTTGGGTGTAACTGAGGCTTGTTACAAGTAATTTATGGTTATCCCCAGATAAGAACAAGTCTGTATCACCTGATCTCTTGCTGTTATTAGTAGGTACCTGGTAAGGCTGATAATGAGTCGGTCATCTAGATTTGGAAACACTCAGAATCCCTACAGTTTCAAGTGCATCGCTACCACTGCCATGCATTTGGTGAACACCCCGGGGGCTGTGGTGAGGCCAAAGGGCAGTGCTCTGAACTGACAGTGACTGGCTCCCAGCTGGAAGAGTAGATACTTTCTGGAATGTCTGTTCACTTTTATATGATAGGACACAAACTGAAGGTCTATCAAGCACATCAAGTCATCCTTACCCAGAAAGGGTAGACCAGACTGAACTGTGACTGTCCAAAACTTTGCACGTCGAACTGACTTGTTCAAGTTAGTAAGATTCAAAACTGATCTCCAGTCCCCTGTTTTCTTTGGCACTAAAAAGAAACTTGAGTAAGTTCCAGATTCTATCTGGTCTGGTGGGACCACTTGGATGACTCTTTTCTAGCAGCTTTTATATTTCTAGTGATGCTGCTTTCCTCTGATTTGGTGCAACATCAGCAATTTTGCATACAGTTGGAGGTGGAAGGGAAAAGGGAATTGTATAACCTCTGGAAATAATCCTCTCCACTCAAGTATCACTTGTTAAATCTAACCAGGTTCTCTGGTGCAGGGATAGTTGATCCCCGATTGCCTCCAGAGGGGGACAATAGGTCCTCCTTTCAGGAGTGCTGATAGGTTCTGTCAGAAAAAGAATCTCTGAACCCTTGGTTTTGTGAGCTTCATCTGCCAGATGTGTGCTGCTATCCTTTTGAGTTCCTCTCTCTGCCCCAGTAGGAACTATCTCCACATGTATCCTGGAAAGGACCCTGGTACTTCCTGAACCACATTTTTCATCCACCCAGTTGATACCTAGAAAATTATCTTAGAGGGGTCACAAAATGTATGCCCACTAAAGAGAGTATATTTCCATCTTTTTCACACCTGGAGTGTGTGTCATTCAGTTTTAGGCCAAACAATGAACTGGAGTCAAAGAGAGCACTGACGAATGAGGACTTGAAAGGCTCCACAAACATCACACAAGCACATCCAGTATGCCTCCTGATTGAAATGCCTGAACCTGCCACCCTTGTGGCACCCTTGGCTGCATGTGAGATAAGCCTCACAGAGGAATTTGAAATAGATTGAAGGGTAGCCAACTGAAAGGCTATTGAAGACTGACCCTCAGCAGCAGTGGTCCCAGAAAGGGTTTTGAAAGCTCCTTGATCAAATCCCTTTGTAGTCTCATAAAATGTGCCAAATAATTCAGCAACCTGAGGGAAAAGGTTGCTGAAGGATAGACATGCTTCCCAAACTTGTCCATCACCTACGACTCCCTGTTAGGGTGATGGACAGAGGAACTTTGCTCAGCAAGTTCCTTCTTGGTGGCCGCCACCATGACCATAGCATTCACTGGTACCCCCTTACTCCAAAATTTCTTCCCGACAGGTGGAGCCAGAATCCAATCTGGCCTCTTAGGAGCTGGTTCAACTGAGTCAGGTTCCTTCCATGTCCAGCTAGAGGCCAAATCAATGAACTCATCGGTGGGAGGAGTAACCCAAGAGGTACACGGGCCAGCTCCAAAAGCTTCCAGAAATACTGATGCCTCCACCGAAAGGATGCTGTAGGACCAACCACCTCTCTGCTTAAGGATCTCAAGAATGTCATAAAATGAGATGTTTTCCACAGGTGAGTGTGGGGACCATTTTCTTTAACTGAAATCAGTATCCGCAGTTACTGACCCCTGCAGAGAGTCAAAATGCCTCCTCTTGCACTTCCTCTTCAGAGGGACTTCCGCGGTGGAATGTTCTGGTGAAGTGACAGAAGAGATTGTAAGACCCTGTTGGGTGGTCTGGAGGCCTTGAGCTGGCTGCCCTGTGGTGTAGAATGATGTAGCTCTAGGCATAGATACACCTGGGAACTAGACTAGAGATCTGAAGGGGCTGGATCTCTCCATCCTGTCGTAATGGAAAACACCCTCTCCAATACCTTGAAGTCAGATTGCTCCAGAGATAGAGGGAAGATAGCAGTTCCGAGAAGGCAGTCTTCTGGACCACTGTCTCCCTCTGCCCCAAGAGCAACCCCACCAAAGCATAAGTCGGAGCCAAGCTATCCAAGGCCGAAGCTCTGAGGGGCAGAGATGGCTCCAAAAACCTCAAAGTTGACTCCAATGCCTCAGACCTGACAAGGCAGCTTTGGCCCAGAGAGTCATCTGGATCCAAAGAAGTTGGAGCCGGTGTGCTCACAGAAGTCTTCGGATCTGAAGATAAAGGTATTATTGGATCCGAGCCAGATGTACCCAGAAGGTTCTGATCCAGGGACTCTGAAATAACTGGTGAGATCAAATGGATGGGCTCCCTGACCCAAGGGGTAAGAGCTGGAAGAACACCCATCTGTATCTGTGCTGAGAGGAATCTCCTCATCATTCTGTCACATCTTCCTCAGACTCCTGGAAGAATGAGATAAGGCAAGGAAAGGTGACCTAGAACAGGGTCTATCCAGAAAGGGAGAGGGAACCCTAGAAGGTACTGGATGCAATATTGGAGAGTATCTTGTTCTCTGTAGTTTCTTTGGATACAAACAGCTTGGAAGATTTTTTTCGTCGGATCTGAAGGAAAAAATTTTGGCTCTGGTCTGGTTTTTATGAAGGAGTCGAAGAAGTTGACAGTCTTGGAGACTTAAGACAAGGTCTCCTTAGTCTTACTCTTGGGGGGGCTGAACCCCAGAAATAGCCTCTATGAATGAAGATGGAGGCGATCCCTTTAAAATTAGCTTGTTTTTTTCTGTTATGGCCCTAGAATTGAAATTTTTGCAGATAGAACAATCTTCTTGAATATGTTGAGGACCTAACAATAAACACAAAGTATGGGCATCTGAAAGCAATAATTTATACCCACACTTTTGATATTTCCTGAAGCCAGCAGGCTCTTTGTCACACATGACAACTTGTGAAAGAAAAAAGGAAAAAGATGAAATTGTTTTTAATTTAAGAAAGAAAAAGGAGAATACCAGCAATGGTATGAAAAACTACACCAGTGTTTACACTAGAAATAAAATTATACATTATAATAAAATACCAACTATGATAAAAGAGAATTACACTGAGTGTAAAGTGTACAGGAAAATATATTTATATATATCAAAAGAGTGAAATTAAAAAGAAAAAGCAATTATTTCAATTGGAGCTCAAGAGCTCTGGCTGACCACGTCTTTTCATGAAAAGCGGCAAACGACATCTGGGATGTGTTAAGGGGGGGGTCTACTTGATATGGCTGACATTTCACAATGTCGAAATTCATATGGCCGAGACCATATGATTGACATTTGAAATGTCGACCATACAAGTAGAACACAAAAAACAAAACAAAAAAAAGATTACCTTAATGCTGCTCCGCCCCCCACACCCCCCGGAACTTAAATATACCAACTTCGAGATCACACTACAGTGCAGAAGTGGAAATCTTTCCATTCCGCACTACAGGGAAATGCCGGTTCCCCATGGTCGACATTTCAAATGTCGATCATAAGGTCTTGGCCATATGAACGTCGACATTGTGAAATGTCGACCATTCGAAGGGGATCCGTTAAGGGTTGGTGCATTATGGGTATGGGAGGAGCTTGAGACTTTTTTTGGTTAACACAAACTTTAATAATGGCCAAGTCAGATCTGAGGATCGTATCCGAACCCAACAGTTGAGGTAGAATGAAAAGTGACAGCATCAGATCTGGGAGATTAATGGACTGTTTCATGTTAGACTCTGATGCCACCTTAAGGAAGGAAAGGATTGGTTCATAATTGTACTTAATCCATATGAAAGATCAAGTAGGGAGGTTTAGAAGACAATGCATGAAATTCTGAAATTCTTCTAGCAGAGGTGATAGCCACCAGAAAAAATAAGCCTTCCGGGTCAGAAACTTAAGATCACATTTTGCTGTTGGTTCATAGTGGGAATGGATCAAGGCCTGCAGCACCAAATGTAAGTCCCATGGAGGAACTGGATCTTTATCAGGAGGTCTCAAGAGAAGGGTATATCTCAAGAAGGCCTAACAAAGTTTAGATGAAACCAGAATGGAGTTCTCAAATCTAATATCAAAGTTATAGATGCCTGCTATTTGAACTCTAATGGTTGAGGAGCTAGATCCTTTGAGGAAAATTGTAGCCAAAAACTCAAGAACACTTTGTATAGGGGCTGAAAAGGGGTCAATATGTTTATGAAATTTCAAACCAGCTTCAGTTGACCATGTAAAATGCCAACCTGAAATGCTGAATCCAAAATTTCAAAGAGAAAACCACAGCAAAAATGAACACATCGACAACAGTGGTTCGATTTATTCAACATAGCAGGTGGTGATGTCACTCACCTCCTGCTATGCACATTAGCATACAGCTGAACTCCACAGTCAACAGTATGTTAATTCTACTATTTTGCGGGGTGATACGCCACCCCCACACCCTCTGCACATTACATATACCAACTCAGAGATCGCACTAGAGTGAGGAAATGGGCTAATTCCCTAATCCTCAATGAAGCGTGACCTCCTTTCTCAGTCTCAGTACGTCGCATGTCCAAAGGCCGAGTGCACCATGTAACTTGATCATGCATGCTTGACCTTTATTGGTTCGATTACATGCTCCTTGGAAACCATGATTTTGCCCATCGGAGGTTCAACTAACTGCCATTCGGGTAAGTCATAGTAAACCATTTATGACGCACCCAAAAAACAAACCTCCTCCATTTACTTCTGTAAAGTTTTTTTGTAGAAGCTTTATGTGAAGATAAAAGTATATAATGGATAGGGAATGACAGCATGGGTTGTCTGGCTATTAAAAGCAAGTGCAGAAACCACACTGTCAGCTTTAGGTTTGAAATATTGGTGTGAATCATGCCTGTTGGATGAGACAGAAGCTCTCTAATTTGATCCTAATCCAAGGTGAGTAAATTAGATGAGCCCAAAGAAAGGGAAGCCAAATCTGTCAAGGCTAGTAGGGTGCAATAAGGATGACTTTGCTCTTCAACTGAAAAGCTTTCTGCAGTAATTTGCGGAGATTAAAGGGAGTCGGGAGATAAGCATTGAGGAGACTGGGAGGGGGCAATAGTGTAGTAGAGTATCTCTCGGTGATTCCCCCAGAGGGGGTATTAGGGCAAACAAGCTGCTCCACTGCTGTTTAGGGAAGATGCAAATAGGTCCCAGCAAGGCTGGCCCCACTGGAAAAATAATTTCTGCCACTTCCATGTTGAAATACCACTTGTTAGGTAGTAGTAAGGGCTTCTCAACACAAGGGGTAAGACCGGGTTAATCCTTGTTTGTCAATATACCAAACTACTGACTTATTGTCTGTCTAAATCACAACCGTCCTGAAAGGGAGAGAGTCTGAAAAGGCTTGCAACACTAAGGGCATTGCTCTCATTTCCAGGAGACTGATCTGTGCATTGGTCTCTTTGGGGAACCAAGTGCCTTGGACTGTTTTCCCCAGGAAGTACCCCCCCACCCAATCTGGGATGCATCTGTTGTCACTATGGCCTGGGGCTGAAGTAGAATGAAAGGATGACCTCAAAGAACCTGATCTGATCAAATCTGCCACCAAAGTTATCTACTGCATGCTGAGTAATTTGTATTTGGGCTGATGTGTTGCTGAAGAACAGACCATTGCGTTGCTAACATCCATTGAAGAATTCTCGTGTGAAATCTTGCTATAGGAACTAAAATTATAACTGCCGACATTGATCCCAAGGCTTGTAGAATCAATCTTGCTGAGACTGTGATACTGTGAATCATTTTTCTGACCTGGAATCTGATTGGTCGTACTCTTGCGAGAGGAAGAGAACCTGTGACTGATACGACGCTGAACACTGCACTGTGAATTCCAATGTTTGAGGTGGTTGTAACTGGGACTTTATGGTTATCCCTAGATAGGAGCAAGTCTGGAGTACTTGATCTCATGCTCTTTTTAGTAGATGCCTGTTCAGGGCAGTAATGAACCAGTCGTCTATGTATGGAAACACTCGGAATTTCTGCAGTTTGAAGTGAGCTGCTACCACTGCCATGCATTTGGTGAATCCCCTGCTGGCTCTGGTGAGACCAAAGTGCAGTCCTCTGAACTGGAAATGGCTGGCTCCCAGATGGAAGCAAAGTTACCTTCTGGACTGTCTGTTCATTTTTATGTGACAGTGCGCATCCTGAAGGTCTATCGTGCGCATCCAGCTGTCACTGCAGAAGAAGGGCAGAATGGAGTGAACCATGACTATCCAAAACTCTGTATGTCAAACTGATTTGTTGAAGTTGCTGAGATCCAAAATCAGTCTCCAGTCCCCGTTTTCTTTGGCACTAAAAAGAATCTTGAGTAAGTTTCGTATTCTGTCTGGTCTGGTGGGACCACTTGGATGACTCTTTTCTAGCAGCTTTTGTATTTCTAGTGCTGCTGCTCTCCTCTGACTGAGTGGAACATTTACATATAGATGGAGGTGGAAGGGAAAAGGTAATTATATAACCTCAGGAAATCCTCTGCACCCATGTTTCTTTTGTGATGTCTAGCCAGGCTCTCTGGTACAGGGATAATTGACCCCCAATTGTCTCCAGAGGGGACAATTGGGGCTCCTTTCAGAAGCATTGACAGGGTTTGTCAGAGAAGGAATCTCTAGACAGGTTCTGTGGATTTCCTCTGCCATGTGGGCAACATCTTCCATTTGAGTTCCTACCTCTGCTCTGGGGGGAATTATCTCCATGTGGATGTTATAAATGAACCTGGAACTTTCTGACCACCTTGTTGAGGGATCAAAAAATGTACTCCCACTGCAGAGAGGGTCTTTCTGTCTTGCTCATGCCGGGAGTGTGTGTCCTTTACTTTAGGGCCAAATAACAAACTGCCGTCAAAGGATGCATTGACAAACGAGAACTTGAACGCCTCTGCAAAATCACACATGTGCATCCAAGCAAGCATCCTGATGGAAATGCCTGAACCCGCCGCTCTTGAGGTACCTTCATCTGCAAAAGAGAAGCCTCGTGGATGAATCAGAAATGGATAGTAGGGTTACCAACTGCGAGGCCATGAAAGTCTGAGTCTCAGCAGCAGAAGTCTCAGAAAGGGATTTTGACAATTCTTTTATCAAGTCTCTTTGTAGTCTCGTAAAGTGTGCCAGGTAGTTCAGTGTCCTTAGGGCAAAGGTCACTGAAGCATACACACACTTCCCAAATCTGTCCAATGCCCTAGACTCCCTGTTAGGGGGATGGACAGAGGAACTCTGCTTAGCAGGTTCCTTCTTGGTGGCCGCTGCCATGACCATAGCATCTGTGGGAACTCCCTTGCCCCAAAACTCCCTTCCTACATGTGGTGCCAGAATCCTATTCAGTGTTTTGGGGACTGGCTGATCTGTGTCACCACCTAACTAGCGATCAAGTCAATGAGTTGGTCGCCAGGCAGAGTTACCCAGGAGGTATATGGATCAGACACAAAGGCCTCCAGGAATACAGATTCCTCTTGGGAAGGTTATCGGTAGTGCAACCACCCCTCTGCTTAGTAATCTCAAGGATGTCTCCGAATAAGACATCTGAAGGTGATGATCTTGGGGACTCTTCCCCTTCATCAAAATCAATATCTTTGGTGACGACTCTTGAGGGGAGTCTAAGTACCTCCTTTTGCACTTCCTTTTCCTAGGGACTTCTTTGGTGGGATGCTCCAGAGAACTGTTAGAAGAGAATATAATACTCTGCTGGATAACCTGGAGACTTTGGCTGGCTGTCCCTGTGGCACAGAATGATGGGGATCAAGGCACAGAAACACATGGGATCTAGAGGGAAGTTCTAAGTAGGTAGGAACTATCCGTCCTGTGGAAGCAGAGAACAGATTCTCCACCACCTCAAAGTCAGAACAATCCATGGAGAAGGAAGCCAAAAGACCCGAGAAGCCACGCTTCTGCTCCATCAGACCCCCCCCACCCCAAATGCAGCCCACCCAAGGCAGAGGTTGGAGCCGAGCTGTCCAGTGCTGAGGCTCCTAGTGGAAGAGATGGGTCCAAAAACTTTTCAGTTGACGCTAATGCCTCAGATCTGATAGGGACGCTTCAGGTAGAAAGCACTTTTTTCTTTTTCTTTTTTTTTTTAATTAGTACAAAGAGAAATAAGAAAAGGGATTACCAACAATGGTAAGTATAACTACACTAAAAAAAGTGTTTAAGAGGGAAAGGGGAAAGAAAAAAATTACCAGCTATGGTAATGAGATTACACTATAATAGTATAAAAGGGAGGATTTAGTAACAGAAAAAGTAAAATCTTACAAAAAATATAAAGAGTACAAAAAAAAAGTATTTCTTTAGTAAAACTACTTGAGAGCTCAAGGCAACCACATCCAAATGTAAAAGCAGCAAATGAGATCTGACATATGTTAGGGTTTGGTGGATTATGGGTAAGGGAGGAGCTTGAGAGTTTTTTGGTGGCCACAAGCTAACAGCCGAGTTGGATCTGAACTCGGCTGCTGACGAAAGAATGAAAACCTGACAACATCATATGTGAATTTATAATCTCATTTTACATCCTCTAGAAAGTTTGAAGAATGTAGACAGGCAAAACTCCTCAACATATATTACCAGTGGCAACAGCTCTGGATGTAGTATATATTGGAGCTATAAACACTCTTTAAACAATGAGTAGTAAGCTAAAAAAACTGAAGAAACTAAGCCATACAAAGCACATTTTTCCTCACAAAAGGTACTGCAGACAAAACATTCTTCATACATTCACAATTAGTCAGAATAAACTTTAACTTATCAGCCTGACAATTCAAAATTCTAAAAATTAACAAAAAATAAAGTTGCATAAGAATACACTTTTTCCCAAACTTACCAATTGTTTTAACTACTAAAGGATTCATCCAGGAAACTCCTGACCTCTACACTCCTACTCCCCATTTTGCTATGTAATTCCTCAACACTGCTTAACCTTGAAAGCATCCATCCAAAATAAACTAAACCAGTGCTACAGTAAAATAACAAAATTTGCCATCAAACAGAACCCATCATTGCTTGATTGGTTTGAATTACCCAAGCAACTCACTCACACCCAACTACTCCTAGCCCACAAATTAATATACAAACCAAAACAATGGAAAGCTATATTAGATTTACTGCACACACAAACTCATTAGGCCTCTTCAATGAAAACAAAATGTCCCTCACTACTTACAAACCACACCTATCAGCAGGAGCCTCTCTACTCCAGCTATGTATCCCACTCCTGAAACTCTATCCCCTTATCCCTTAAGCATACTAGCAACCTTTCCAATCTCAAGACAAAGAAAATATCTGACACCTAGTTCTGTACCAGAAGCATAACCACCTACTCACTGTAGCGATGCCTTTCTCACTCTGAATTCACTAACACTACCATATCTTAGCAGGTACCAATAGCCTAATGTCAAAAGAAGCTCTGACTTTAATGATACCGCAAAACCAGTGTCTGCTCTTTATCCCTTCAGCCAACACTTAATAGTATTTATTTCCTCTTTAGTGTTCTGCCACTAACATTCTCATCTCTCTAATAATCAACTCTCTCCATGTCCTTATTTTCCCCTCCTGCTTATTACTCCTCTCCATCTCATTCTATGAATCTGGCTACTTTGGCATCAGAATACTCTGCTATTTCTCCTCTCCATAAATTATTAGAAATATAGTCAATATTTTGAAATACTATGAATTAATTTACTTGGCACAGCGATCCACTTCTGCAAAGTGCCTTGCTACTTGCAGTACATACTGTGTTCTTGATGGCAATTTATCTTAGTAATATTCTGTAAATGTATTTCAATCTGTCTGTATTTTATCTGTTGTAGAGATTTTCTCCCCTTGTATATAATTACTTATCAGCTACTGTAAAATGGTTTTATGGGGCCTTTCTCCCAAACTCATTGTAATATATATAATCTGTTGTGGGGCTTTTCTCTCTTATTATATAATTATTCATAGACTACTGTTTTAAATGCTTTTGAATCTGTTGTGGAGCTTTTCTTCCAGGGGTCTCTGCTGAAAATGGGTCACTGGCTCAGTCAGACTTCTGGCTGTCAAAGAATTAAATAAATAAAATGGTTTACCATCCTTGTCAGAAAGTGATGGCTTAGAATTAACAAAATTCCTGGCAGCGCTTGCATTAACTAAAGCTACTGCTGCTGGGTCAGGTCTGGGAAGAGTGCAGATTAGAACAAGGGCTGGGAGGGTGGCCTAATGGTTAAGGTGTTTGCCTTACAAACACAAGGTCTAGGGTTTGAGTCTCACAAGGGATAATTGGCTAGGCTTAAAATGGCTCACAAGGGCAGTTAGCTTAGTAATAACCTATGAACAGTACATTTTATCTGCAGTCTTAGGTGTAGCAAGCTGGCTATCAGGAGAAACACAGACTGTGACAAGTGCATCCTCCAATGCTGGCACAATGGGTGGGGGGGAGTGGGAATGTCAGTAGTAATATTTCATAGTAATTGCTAAAGGACTGATGAACATCTGTTCTCCCACTGAAAACACAGGCACATTCTGGGAACAGTTTCAGTGAAAGACAATCCTTAACAGGGAGATTCAGATAACATGCTCTCCTCAGAGTCTGAATCAGAAATCTGTGGAGAAAAAAATGTACCTGTCCCATCACATCCATCTCCAGATTCAATTTCTTAAATCTCTTTAGGCAAAGAGGAATCAGTTTTTCTCTTATCAGAAGTCAACTGATAAGAACAATCAGTAGTCTATACAAGACCCTGAGCCAGACATAATAGACTACTCCTGTCCAGTGAAACTGTAGCAGGAGAAGATACATGTAGCAGGAGAAGATACATGTTTAGGTTTCTGTTTCCTTTTGATAGGAAAGTTTGGGCAAACAGTGGTGGCAGCAGCAGCAATAACTTAATGGGCATAACATTCTGGCTAAGAAGGGGCACCTTCCTTGTCCCTTCTCCTAACACTGACAACAGTAGCTCTTCCTTGTCTAATGAGAAGACCCATAAGTGGAAATTCCTTAAGATTCCAAGAGCAGGCTAAGTTATTTCTTACACTTATTTCACTGAATTGCACTTCTGAAACACTTATAATTGTGCTATACAGTTGATCTACTATATTTTTGCACTGTTATAAAGCTTTTTTTATTGTTTCACTGCATGTATGTACTGTTTTAAAGTGTTTTAACATTACTTAACTATGAACTGCTTTTTCATACTGAGAGTTGTATTTTCGGTTTGTAAGTGCTCTATCCGAACTTTTCTGTGCATTTTTGTCTGTCAAAAGCATTCTCGAGTCTGCTCCTTGATCTGTTTAAAATTTTCATTTAGTGGCTACAGCTAGGAACTGTAATAGTGTGCATTACTGTAATTGCTCTTTTTATTTAAATTACTAAATTGTAAACTGCTTTTTCATACTGAGACTTGGATTTTCTCTTTGTGGGTGTTCTTTCTATGCTTTTAAAGTGAGGTTTCTGTGTTCTTCTCAGGTGGCATAACCTTGATAGAGGCCTGTTGTGTAGGCTGGAAGTTTTGTTTGTGTTTCTGGCAGCCATTTTCTGCTGATTGTTTTCATTATTGAGAGTAACAAGGCCTCCTGACCTTCTGTAGTAGGAGTGTTTGGGTAATAGCAGGGGGTGAGTAGTAATCTGATCTTCCAACTCTTCCATTCTTACTGCTATATAAACCCGGTGTCTTATAAAGGTTCTGCTTGTATTGTCAGGCTCTGAATTGCATTGCATAAGTAGAAATTCCTTAAGATTCCAAGAGCAGGCTAAGTTATTTCTTACACTTATTTCCCTGAATTGCACTTCTGAAACGCTTATAATTGTGCTATACAGTTGATCTACTATATTTTTGCACTGTTACAAAGCTTTTTTATTGTTTCACTGCATTTATGTACTGTTTTAAACTGTTTTAACATTACTTAACTGTAAACTGCTTTTTCATACTGAGAGTTGTATTTTCGGTTTGTGAGTGCTCTATCTGAACTTTTCTGTGCATTTTTGTATGTTAAAAGCATTCTCGAGTCTGCTCCTTGATCTGTTTAAAACTTTCATTTAGTGGCTACAGCTAGGAACTTTTTTCCTACCCACCCACCCTAGTGTTGTGTATCTAGGAACTCTAATTTTTTTCCCACTCACCCACCCTAGTGTTGTGTGTTCTTATACTTGGTGGCCTTGCAGTTGCCCGCCCATACTGTATATTTGATCTGTGACACTCCTCCCAGTCTAGTGTCATTAGTTCACTCAATCTAATAGAGAACATTTGTGAAGGCCAACCCACTCAGATTCTTAACATTGAATTAACTTCTGTTCCGCTTTCTCCACTTCCACTTTTTACTGGAAAAAAAAAATTCTAAGCTTGCTTCCCCCCTTTCCTGTGGCAGGTCAGATACGGATTTGCTGTGTCCAGGACTGTTTGTGAGCTCCTAAGCCCCCCCACACACACACACACACTTAACTGGGGTTAAACTATACCTGGCACCATAAACTCTGTTTTTCAAAATTTTCCTTGCAACTAGCCAGCTTTTTAGTTTTAGCACTCATCTGTTTCTTTGATCTCAGCACTTGTTCAGAACTCATTGTAAGCACTAAATAAGTTACAAATTACTACAGCACTCAACTTTCCTCACTTGTCTAGAGGAAAACAGTTTTTAGTACTTAATAAATAAGCACCTATTCAGGCATGTCTAAAGGTCAGCTCCCGGTGTTTTCTCCTGTCTACCTGATGAATCTGGGCATCTTGGGACAATGCAGCAATTGCCTCATGTACACAGACAACCTTCTCCTCCTGCCACCCAACACTATGAGAGATGCATTTATATAGCCAAACTGGAAGCAAAGCTCTCTTTACCAAAGACTGGCCTAGACAGTCAAGAGGAGAAGGTAAACACTTGCACCACACCACACTCATCACATAGTCCCTCAAAACCTACACCACCAAAACACACACAAAGAACCACAAAACACACACCTACATTCGCGGAGGCTCTCAGTACTAATCTGCCCAAACAACAGAGACCTCCAAAGCAGAAATGCAAGCAACCTCCAACCCCCAACACAACCCAAATGACACATAGCCCACATACTCAGTGTGCCACTCAACTACAGCCCATAAGGCATAACGTACCCAACACTCTAGTCATAGGTGACTCTATAGTCAGGCACACTGATGTTCCACTCACCAGGCTAAACAAGGCAAAAGTTACTGTCAGCTGCCTGTCAGGTGCCAGGATCCACCACATAACGCAAGCACTCAGGTCACTCCACAACAAGTACAAATATGACTCTGTCATTGTCCATGTTGGTGTGAATCAGCTGAGACGTACCTCCCTGGACTACATGAAAAGAGACATGGGGGAGCTCTCTGATCTTGTTGCCCAGGCCGGTATGACCCTAGCCCTGAGTAGCATCCTGCCATCACCCAGAATGACACCTCAGTACAAGGACAAAATGATTGACTTTAACAATTGGCTAAGCTTCTGGTGTCATTCTAAGGGAATCCAGTATCTGTCTGCCTGGTATGACATGATCGACAGACCACGCTGCTTTGCCAGAGATGGCCTGCACCTGTCGCCCTTGGGATTCCAGATACTGGCAAAGGCTCTTGCCACCCCTACAGTGCCTTTTTTAGGCAAGGTTCAAATGACAAATTCACCACCGTAACAGGTACAAGCAAGCAAAATCTGAGGGTAATGCTACTCAATGCTAGAAGTCTAATCCTCAAAATGCGCTCACTCAAGGCACTCCTTAAAATGGAGAACAGTGACATCTGTGCAGTGACAGAGACCTGGTTCAAAGCTCCAGAGAGCACCCCTGCATTACCAGGCTATAATTCATACCACACCTTTCGGCCACCAAACCCAGACCGAAACACTAAAGGTGGAGGCGTGTCCTTATTCATTAAGGATATACACACCTCCAAGCTAGTTGCTCAGCATAATGCATCCGAGATTATCCAAGTTCAACTAACTCTGGGCAAAACTGCAATCCAGATTGTAGCTTGCTACAGACCCCCCCCCCCACCATGCCCCAGGATTCCCAGTCCTCTTTTCTTGATACAATGGAAAATATTAAGGTACAACCCAACACTCTAATAATGGGTGATTTCAACTACCCTACCATTAACTGGGAAAACTACTCATGTACCAACTAATTTGCTCAACGTTTTCTGGAAATCATCAATTCCAACGCTTTGGATCAACTTATTCACACCCCCACCAGGGGCAGCAATATCCTAGACCTGGTCATCACCAACATGGGTGATCAGTGTTCCACACCAGAGGTCAGCTCCTCGTTGGTCAGATCCGACCACAAGCTAATCACCCTAGACATCCACATCCCGCTCCCACCCCCCATTAGGAAAACAACCGTAAAAAATTTCTCCAAAGCCAACTTCACACTTCTTAAGACAGAAGTGGCAAACTTCATGACACCCATGCAAATGGACAGTAGAGGTACGACTGCTGAATCCTACACAAATGCACTTTATAAGCACTTACACGAGTGCATGGATCGTGCTATCCCTAACAGAACCAAGATGCTATCCTCCAAAAAAGGAAGCCAATCTGGTGGTCTTCTGCCATAAACAAACTCTACAACAGAAGAAAGAATCTGTTGCAAAAAAGAGTAAAATCCCACGATTGAAGGAACTCCCTGGTCAGCCTCAGTAAGAAGCTGAAATCCCTCATAAAATCCTCCAAAGCTAGTTATGAAAATAAAATTGCTGCTGATTCTAAAGACAACCACAAAGCATTCTATAGCTATGTCAAAAATCTCAATGGCAACACTCAGATCTGCTCTGAGTTACAGCACAATGACACTAAATATACAGAACCAACTGATATTGCCAACATCCTGGTAGATAGGTTCAGTGCTAACTTTACCCCCCTCTCACCCCCTAAAGGGCCCATCTTTATACTGGAAGAATGCAAAGTTCTTGTAATCACGGCTGCACAGGTAAAAACTTCACTCTCCAAAGCCAAGAACACAGCATCCATGGGACCTGACAACATCCCAGGCTGCCTTCTACATGAACTACAGAATGAACTGGCACCCCACCTAAGTACCATGTTCAATCATAGCCTCACCTCAGGCTTTGTGCCCATTGAATGGCACACTGCGACAGTTACCCCACTCCACAAAGGGGGGGCCACAACAGACCCCGGGAACTACCGCCCCATTAGTCTGACGAGCCTCATCTGCAAGGCCATGGAACGTATCATCATGGAACTCATAAACAAAGACATTGGAGATCTCCAAATCCTGGACCCCACACAGTCTGGGTTTGTAAAAGGCAGATCATGTCTCCTAAACCTGATAGACTTCTTTGAAGTAGTCACCAAAGCCATAGATGAGGGTAAGGTGGTTCACACAGCCTATCTTGATCTCGCCAAGGCGTTTGACACCATCCCTCACTCTTGAATTATAGATAAACTCACTAAACTAGGTATAAATCCCTATGTCACAAGATGGGATGCCAACTGGCTTACTGAAAGAGCCAATACTGTGAAAGTAGCAGACTCCAAATCAGACTTCAGACTAGTGACAAGTGGAATACCACAGGGTTCAGTCCTGGGTCCTCTCCTATTTGGTATCTACTTCTCTGAAGTACAGGCTAACACAGAAGGTCTTTGGCTAACTAAATTTGCAGATGACTGCAAACTAGGAGCCATAATTGAAACTCTTAAGGATGTGGACATCCTACAAAAGGGCCTCACTGAGACAGATGCCTGGTGTCAAAGACATAGTCTCAAGCTCAATGCCAAAAAGTGCATTGTCATCCTCTTTGGTAAAAATTCTGTACCCATGAACTACCACATAGGCAGTAGTCCACTTAACACGGAAAGTGTGATAAGAGACCTTGGGACACAGGTGGACAGTAGTCTCTCCTTTGATAATCACATCGCCAAAGTGGTCAGGAAATCCTTCTACGTGGCACACCTCATCACAAAAGGTTTCTCATCCAGAAAAAAAGAGGTCATTGTTCCCCTCTACTCATCACTCATTAGACCCATTATAGAGTACAATGCCCCCTTTGGTATGTACCTCACAAGACATCTACAACAACGGGAAAGGCTGCAAAAATACCTCACAAAGAGGATTACTGGCCTCAAACAGATGCCTCAAAAAACTCCAGCTTTACTCCGTCGCATATCGCCTACTCAGAGGCGATCTCTGACTAACATACAAAGCTATGTCAAACCCCAGAGCTGTTGGACATGCTCCACTTAAAGAAATCCCAATCCCTCCGAGCTACACGCTCTAGGGACCTAAACCTTGTCACCACAATAAATAGAACATGCCGGAGGGATAGATTCCTGTCCTAGAGACTTCCCATACTCTGGAACAGACTATGTCAAACAGAGCTCCTCATTAGTACTCTTCAAGAAAAATCTTGATGATTGGATGGGAGATAGGAAATTCACCCGGGGGATCACTTCTGTGGTTCTGCTCGACAGTGGTACAGGAAAATAATTTTCTTGGGTGGTGAAAGCCAGGGTACCTTTGGTTAGGCTTATATAGGCCCTAGGGCCAATAGTCTAGTACCTACCTATGAGCCTATGGTACACCCACTACTCCAATCCCTTCTCTAACAACACCCCAACAGAGACTGCAACACTTCTTAACAAATACTTCATAGAGACTATTGCCAAGCTCATTCCTAATAACTCCTTTTCTACTACAGATGCCTGTAACACAAACCACTCTACCAGTCTCACTCAGACTGCCAATGCCAACACTTTCTCATTCAAACCGGTCTCCATTTCCTATATTAGAAAACTACTCCTGGAACTTAATCCCTTCTCTCCCCTCTACTGACAACATTCCTGCTCAATTCCTTAAAATAGCTGCTGACTCTATTGCTTTTCTTGTCTCTATTTTAATTAATAGATACATTCAAGAATCCACAGTTCCTGTCCTCTGGATATCTTTCTACACTATACCTCTACATACGGGTGGTAATTCAACCAAACCTAGCAACTTCAGACAAATTGCTATCCTCTCTCCTCTGACTAAAATCCTTGAAAAATGCATTCACTCTCAATTAATTACATATCTTACCAAGAAACTCTCCTCACTACTACACAACATGGGTTTCGCCCTTAACACAGCACCTCCACTGCCCTTATTTCCTTCTCTGAAACTGTTGCTATGGCCAGAGACAACAACAAACTTGTATCTTGCCTGTTCCTCAATCTATCTAAAGCCTTCAACATTGTTTCTCACTCTCTACTCCTCTCCAAACTATCCCGTCTCAACTTCTCTCACATTGCCCTCAACTGGTTCACCAGCTACCTCTCTAACAGACAACAATCAGTTAAATGGTTTAACTCTTGCTCCCCTTGCCTCTCTATTCAAACTGGGGTACACCAAGGCTACATCCTTGGCCATCTGCTATTCACCATCTTTATCAATAACCTCCATACTTCTTGCGGTCACTCCTCTATTATCCAATATGCAGATGTCTCCACATTGATATCCGTCTCTGAAAACTTGACAGACCTGTTTACTACACAAAGCTCCTTTTCTTCTGTAGAAAGATGGCTCAATGACAATCAGCTCATCCTCAATCCCAACAAAACAAAGCTCCTTCTTTTTCTGCCTAACTCCGTCTCCCACTGTAAATGGGAAACACAAACTAAACTCCTCAGCACCATTATTGATGACCAACTAAAATTTGACCTACATGTCCAACAAAGCATCAAAAAAACCCACCAAAAATTAGGCCTACTTTACAGAAATAAAAATACCTTAGTGCAGAATCCAAAATGTGCCCTTGCTCAAACTTTCTTATTACCCACCCTACTCTACGCCTCCCCTATCCTGACTAACCTACAATCTTCCCTTATTCAAAAACTCAAATCAAGATATAATAAATTTGCTAGATTTGTTGTAAATCATCCCTACTCCTCCCACCACTGCCTGGCCCTACAGAAACTTCACTGGCTTGCACTCCCACATCAACTTACTCTCACTCAACTCCAAACTGCTCATTCCCTTCTCAATAATCCTACTTTCTGCCCATCACTTTCTAAACTTCTGTACTATTACACCCCCAATCGTCCTCTTTGTAGTTCCAACGAGCTCTTCCTACTGACCTATAAACCCTGTAAAAATATAGGCAAAAACCTTAATAAATACTCTCTCTCTCGCTGGAACAAACTCCCATTACATTTCAGAAGTATAACTCATGCCAACAACTTTACAAAGACACCAAAAGATCACCTGCTTAACTCCAAGATCTGTCACTGCAACCAGCTCGCTTAACTTCCTGTATACCTCTGTCTATTCACATTCTACGACCTCTGCTTAGGAAGTGTCTTGGCATTACTTCTAATTCTTGTAAATATTAGAACACGCTAGCTTTTCAGCACTGTGACTAAACTGTTTGCATGTTTATATTTTCTTATGTGACAACTATAATGTGTTCTGCATTCCAGTTTGTACTCTATTTTATCTTATGTATAATGTTTCTTTTACTTTTATTGCTGCAGACATTATTGGAGCTTTTGTCCTCAGGTATCCACTGAAAATGTTTTTTTTTTGTAACTCAGTTGGACCAACCTGTTTAACAAATGTAAAATAAATAATAAATGCTTTATTTTAATGGTTTTCTTTCAATAGCTAGGAGATAATGTTTTCTGAAAGCATTTAAGTGTTTCTCATTCTGGGAGAGCAATAAAGATAAGACAAAACCAGATAGCACTTAGTAGAAGCACAGGCTGTACTATGTATCTTAACATGGTTAACCTTTCTTTTAGGTAAACCCAAGTCTGTAAGTGTGGCTGTCAGTTTGGAATAATTGTTCCTATTAGGAGGATAAAACTTCAATATTTGAAGATGTACACAGTTTTGTGTGTTAATATTAAGTTAATAGGTTGTGTATTTTTTTAAGGTTTTCAATAAAACAAAAAGTTTTGTAAGATGCGACACAGGCTCAAATGGATATGATAGCAAACAACTGTATTAAAGGTCAACCTGACAAACATTAGTGTGTGTATGTAATACAACAGCTGGAACTGATACGTAACAAAAAAGCTGTTACAAATAAAAGGTGGGCATAATAACTTTTCAACATAATTACCCTTTAGAAGTTAATGGTCTCACAGATATATACAAAAAGAATGAGTAGTGAACTACATTAAAAAAAGTAGAGTGCAAATAGTTATGCTACAGGAGACACATTTTGAAATAACTTAACGTGAATTTGATAAAGAAAGGCTTTCAAGACAGTTATTCAGCGGAATACCTGGGACAAAGAAAAAGAGGAATACTTATATTAATTGCAAGAGAAGCTCCAACAGTGATAGAAGAGGACAAAAAATGAAAATAATGGTAGATATGTAGTACTAAGGGGCTACTGGTAGATTACACTCGCATGTATTTATATTCCATCTAAAACTGCTTAATTAGCTTAAAAAAATTCTGGGAGACATAATCAGTTTTTAGCAGGGAACATTACTTATAGATGGGGATTGAAATTTAATTTGCTGCAAGGAAGATGTGTCTGGAGGGCCCAGAAGGGAAAATATAACAAAGGAGGGTAGATTTTTGAAGAAATTTATGAAAATATAAATATTTAAATAAAAATAAAATTAAATAATAAATAAAAATATTTGGCATGGAAGATGTGAATTCAGTACTAGGAGTTCAGAGTGAAATTACATATTCTTCACAGAGATACAAAAACTGGGCTAGGCGATACAGAACTTACATTTCACAGAAACATTTGCATTTAATTGAAAGCTTTGATATGCATCCAATAACTATTTCAGATCAGGTGCCGATAATAACTTAAATAAAAGTGCAGGGTAATGAAATAAAAATTAGACACTGGTGCTTTCCTGCCTATCTGTTGAAAAGAGAGGAATTTAAGGAATGGACAGTGGAAATTATATGCGAGTTATTAGAGAAGACAGAAATTTCTTCTGAAAATATAGCTAAGAACTGGGATAAAATTAAAGTGGAGTTTAAAAATAGGGTGGATATAAAAGAGAGAGAGATACAGTTAGGAAGCAACAAGAATTATTTTGAGGGACTGACAAATGTTAAAGTATTGCAGAATAGGGGGAATCTCACAGAACAAGAACAGGAACAATTGCAGAGTGTTAAGCAGAAAATAAAGGATTACCTCGATAATATGCATGAGTTTAGAAAGACTGCTGTTAAGCAGCCTTTTTTTGATAATGCCAGAGTGCAAAAACTTTTAGCACAGCGTCTCAGGCAACAGAAAGTAGAAAGGGTTGTCTCCAAGGTTAGGAAGCCTACAACAAGGAAGATAAGAGATCCTGTAGAGGTACTAGAAATATTTCAGATATTTTATGAAAGTTTGTACAATGCAGAGAAATATGGAAATCATGAAACTGTAGAAATAGAAATGTATATGGAAGAATTAAATATGCAAAGGCTAGCGGTAGATGAGGCTCAATTACTAACAGTTAGAATATGAGAAGATGAGATAAAAATGGTGATATATAACCAAAAGTAAAGTCCTCAGGAATAGATGGTATTACTGTGGAAGTTTGGAAGCTAGAGGGAAAAAGATATTGAAGGTTTTGTTTAACAGTATTTTAAGAGGACGAGAAGCACCAACTTCCTGGAAGAAAGTGGTGGGTGGCTGTAATACCCAAAGAGGGTAAAGACCTATCAGATCCAGCTTCATACAGGCCCATTTCAATCCTAAACCATCATTATAAAGTGTTTAGGTCTACAATGGCTAAATGAATGGCAATGGTGATGCCAAACTGACAAACATGGATCAATGTGGTTTTGTGTAGGGGAGGCAAACATTTGACAAAATTAACAGAACACCGATGATACAGAGGGAAGCTGAATGTAAGAAAATATCATTGCTGTTGGTGGGTATTGATGCAGAGAAAGTATATGACAGAGTAACGTGGGAGTTTATGAGCAGGGCAATGGAAGCATTTGCATTCCCAGATAAAATTATAACATTGATTAGGAGGATATATCAGAAATCGGAGGCAAAAGTTACAGTGAGTAGGTTCCTCTCTGATAATTTCTGTTTGAGCAGATGAACCAGAATGGCCTGTCCGCTTTCCCCTTTGTTATTTGCACTATATTTAGAAGCAATGGCAAAGAAAACAAGAGACTCAGTAATTCAAGGATATAATTGGTATGACAGTCAAGAAAAGATTGCTCCATTTGCAGATGATATTATTTTATACCTGATAAAAATGTAAAGGACATTTTGAGGCAGTTTCAAATCTTTTTTGGGATAGAAAATTAATGAAGCTAAAACAAAGGTAACAGCTGTAAATTATGTAACCACACAAATTAGTTTAGCAGTATCCATACTTATGGGGACATGATAAAAGGATTCTAGTGTGGCAGCTAAGGATATGTGGGAAGAGACTAAACAAAAGATAATACAAAAACAGAGAAACTGGAAGCTCTGTTATATAGATATGGATACAGATAGCAAAGTTCAAGCAGTTAAAAATGTTTTTAGTTCCTTTAGTTTTATATAGAGGTCAGGCATAGTTTATCAACCAGAGGAGAAATTGTGAATAACAGTTAATAAACAGCTGAAGAATTTTATCTGGGATGGAAAGCTGGCAAAAGTCAGGTGGGATAAACTGATTCTTCCAATTGAACAAGGTGGTTTGGATTACCTGATTTGAAGGGGTATTTCACAGCTGCACAGTCAAGAATCCTATGCATAGCACAAGTAGAAACATATAATTCAAAGTGGAAAGGGATGATGATGAAATGGGGTGAAGCTCAGGAAACAAGCAAAGACTGGGATTTAGGATGCAAATCCTTAAGGAGAACAACAATAACCATGCAGAATATTACTTTCATAAAGTATCAGAAATTATTATAAGAACTAGGCCAATACGGAAATGAACAAAGGAGATTCTGCTGATAGGGATGACTGCAATTAGGGATACAGACAATAAGACAAGAACGGGCTGGAATATATTAGAGAAAACTGGTGAAAGAACCAAGGTGCTGGGAGCAAATAATTACATAGAGAAAGGTAACAGAATGGGAATAGAATTTATTTGGCCCGCAGGACAGAGATTGCCTTCCCTACCAAGGATTGGTAACAGTACAGGCAAAGAGAATGAAATAGGGGGATCTTAAGTGAAAGACCAGCACTGGTACAGTTTTACTTAGAATCTAGAACATAAGCTGCTGTTAAAAAAGGAATAATTAGAGCATATAAAACACTCCATGATAACTATAAGAATCAGAGGAGGTTAGAAAGGATTCAGAAGATAGACTGAATAAGCAATTCACAAAGAAACAGTGGGGGATATATGTATGTCTCCCAAACATGCACAGGTATTTTTACACCCCAAATAGACTCCAAAAACTTTCCTCAGGTGGACAGCAAATGTTGGAGGTGTGACGGAGAAGAAAGAGGTAAATGGGAACATATTTTCTGGGAGTGCAATGAGTTGGCAAACTTTAAAGACTCCCTGCAGACTGCTCTGTCAGGAAGGGCACAGTAATCATAGGGTGAGGGAGGGGACCCCCCCCCCACACACACACACTTTAAATTAAATCCTGTACTCTGCCCTCGGCTCTGGCTGAGCTGCATTATTTAAAAAGTGAAGAACTGAATCTTCACTTTAGTGTGTGTGTGTGACTCATACCTCTCAACTGTACAGATTTTTGCAGAATGTCCAGATTTTTGCATCATAATTTTGGTCTGTCCATGACATTGTGGTTTTCTGGCAAATCAATGGCAAATCTTTAAAGACTAAAGTCAGAAAATAATGACAGATTTCAGTTTCAGACTTAATACACTTTAGAAAAATGCATGTTAATGCAAAACCTGTCATTGTAAGGGCAATACTTAAAACTTGTCCCTATTTTTGGGCCTTTGTCCCCCAATTATTCATGATTTTGTCCAGATTTCTGGCTCTAAGAGGTTGAGAGGTATGCGGTGCGCGCGCGAGTGTGTGTGTGTGTGTGTGTGTGTGTGTGTGTGTGTGTGTGTGTGTGTGTGTGTGTGTGTGTGCATGTGAGACAGAGCGAGCATGTGTATATGTATGTGTGTGTAGGTATACAAGATCGTGCCGGCATCTAAATGCTTGCAATCTCGGGTATACGAGTGTGCGGGAGTGAATGTAGGTGTGTTTGCATAAGTGTGAGTGTGCACCAGTGCATCTATGCATGTACGTGCATGTATAGTACTTCAACTTCCATATATCACCTTGTGTTTTTTACATACCTTCACAAGGTTCCACTAGGATTCATTCAGGCTGGGTTACACAGAGCAAGCCAAGGAAACTGGAAAATTGCAGAAACCTGTAGGTTTTGTGTAAATATGTGATGTGTGTGCATGTTTGTGTATATAGATATGTGGTTTGTGTGTGTGTGTGTGTGTGTGTGTGTGTGTGTGTGTGTGTGTGTGTGTGTGTGTGTGTATACAGGAGTATATGGTATGTGCATGCTTGTGTGTGTACATGTGTGTCTGTGTTTGTCTCTGTGCTCTAAAACGAGTGTGTTTAGGCAGGGTTGGTTGGGTGGGTGGCCTAATGGTTAAGGTGTTTGCCTTACAAACACAAGGTGCAGGGTTTGAATCTCACAAGGGATAATTGGCTAAGCTTAAAATGGCTTGCAAGGGCAGTCAGCTTAGTACTAACCTATGAACCTAAAACAACCAGTATTAGAAAAAAATCATAGTAAATTTATGGTTAAAGTACTGAATGGCATACATCCTAACTTTTATCCTACTGATTGCACTTCAATATTCTGAGATATTGGGTAAATCATTTTAATTTTTGCTTTCCAGAGAATGAAATTCTAATATCAGTGGACTATAAAACAATATATAATACACAAATGCAGAATAGAAGTCCTGGTATTATGTTTTATTTTAAATATGTCCTTAAGCCATTAAAAGAGGTTTTATGAGAATGGCATGCATCTATTACATACAATGTGGAGGTTTGCTTACTTTAACTTCCTTTTTTTCTCAGAATATGGATGTTTCACTTCAATGTCAATTTTTGCAGCATCCTGGAGTACTACTATTCAAAGTTACAATCTGTTTGGGAATGTGCACACACACACACACACACACACACACACACACACACACACACAGACACACACACACACACACACACACACACACACACACACAGACTCCTTAGAACTGATTGCTACTGTAAACTGCAGTCCAAGTATTTTTTTATTTATTGACTGTAGATTAAGAAGTTACATGTTACGATTTATTTTGCAAACCAATCAAATTTCTCTACAGCTATGTTAGCATTACTTTTTTAACTTCTCAAGAGAACAGCAAATACATTCCTACTAGGAATATGCACACGTGTGTGTGTGTCTGTGTGTCTGTGTTTGCATGTACAATACTTCAGCTTCCGTTGTAGAATGCATGCCACCTTGTGCTTCTGTCTCACGCTCAGCATGCATACCTCTTACCAGTCCCTGAATTTGCAGAAGGTCCCTGATTTTTATTCACATTTTTGTCATGTTCCTTATACTTTTTTGATTTTCTGGCTAATAACCAGTCAGTAATGCTAGACAGAGTATTGTGCGTCTTATTGTTCATAAACTAAGTAGATGCAAAACCTACTGTTCTTTTAAACTTCTTAAGTGAGCTAGAGTAATAACATCAGGTTTTTTTGATTTTGTCCCCCATTATTTTTGATAGGTCTATAATTATTTAGTAAAGTTGAAAGGTATGTAGGCAACAATACTTCTCAACTCTACCTGATTTTGGCTCATATTTTTCACTGTTCTTGATTTTGCAGTTAATCACTGAGTTCAGAAAAATGAATAATGCAAGCATTATAGAATTTCATACTTCCTGTTGTATAGAAAATGCACATTGATGCAAAAAAGTGTACCATTTCCTTTTTTAGTGAATTAGAGTAATGTTAAATACATTGGTATTACATTACTTGTTTAATTGAAATTTAATTGAAAGAATAATGATCAAATGTTTAAATATGGTGGTAGTGATACTGTAATGTTACCTGTCTCCCTGTGAAGGCATACACTGAATCACTCAGAAGAATTAAAGTTCATTTTGTTCAACTTCTAGTTATGTGCAGATTTTTTCTATAATATTGCTCACTGCAGTGTTGTGTTTATTTATGCAGTTATTTATTTATTTATTTATTGATATCTGATTACCGGGAAAGTCTGACTTTGTAGGAGCTCATTTTCAGTGGAGTCCCATTGAAAAAAAGCTCTGAAGTATGCTAAGGAGGCGTGTTGTGTGGATATGTGAAGAGTGTTGGTGAGAATGTTAAAGAGGAGGGGACCAAGGATAAACCCTTGTAGTACACCGGTGCTCATTTGGAGGGTGAAGTGCCACTTTACTGACTGACACCTATTAGACAGGCAGCTTTTGAACCATAGAAGGCTGGGCTGAGAGAGACCTATTGAGGACATTTGAAGTACACGTTTGCTGTGACAACCTGTGCCAAAGGCTTAAGCCTAGAAAATAAGGAGAATACTAGTTTGCATTATCTGTAGCTTTATTGACAGCATCTATACAGGTTACAAGTGCAGTGTTAGTACCATGGAAAGGATAGAAGCCATGTTGTGTGGAGGACAGGAGTTCTTCCTGCAGGAGATGGTTTAGCAATTGTTTTTTAAATACATTTTCAAGTATTTTGGAGAGGGGATAAAATTGCTATAAGTCTAAAGTTAGTAATGTCTGATGAATTTCCTCCTTTGTGCAGAGGACTAATGTGTGACTTTTTCCCAGAGAGAGGGAACGTGGGATTCCTGAATTGACCTATTTATAAGGATTGAGACAGGACTGGCAATGCTATCGGCTCCTACTTTCTTAAGGTTCTCGCTTGGAATGTCATCAGCTGAAATAGAGCATGGTTTGAGTTTAAGAGTACTTTTTATACAGTATGTGGGCACAGGTTTGAAGGTGAAAGTGGGTGAGGTAATATCTGGTTGCTGGGCAGGGTTAGGGTCAAATGCCGGGGAATCCTTGTTTAGAGATGCTATACTATCTATGAAATAAGAGTTGAACTGTATTGAACTTTCGAGTGATGATTTATTGGGAGAGGAGTTAGGGTTGAATTTATGGCGGGGATGCAGTATTAGGGGTTACGTTTACTATTACTCTGAAAGTTATTATAGTACAGTTTTTGTCTTCATTAATTTGCTTTTTAGTACAACTGTGAAGCATTGTGAAGTTTAAGATATTGTGGTGTTTTATATTTTTGCCATTTTTTCCACCCTTGCACCTTCAAGTCAAATTATAAGAGAGAGGAATCAGTGTATAACCAATACAAAGCAATTAGCAGAGAGGTACTGAGTAGAATAGGTTTTCTTTCATTTCCTGAATGCAGAAACCTGTTAGCCAGGAAGATTAAGTAACTGGCATGTACAATGTAATCTACTGGTCAAGAGAAAGGACAGTGGCCAGCTTAGTAAGTGGTCCTTAGAGTGCAAGGATAACCTGTCGTGGGGGATGTTATAAACTAATTTCCAGTACAGGCAGGCATGTATTTCAAGGTTCGTCAAGTTATAGTTGCTTATAATGCACAAAGACAAAACTGTCAGTGAAAATGTTTGGGAGCTGGCCCCTGTGGCAGAGCTTATGCAGTATCGTGGTCAAATGTAGTGACCAGAGGCTCTGCACTGTGAGGAAGTTGGTAACGGAGTTAATATTAATAATTGCCCACAGTTAGTCCTCCCATTATGTCTGGTTATGCCCAAAAGTCTTGAGTAAAGAAGTAGAGTTATGCAGTTTCCCCTTCCCCCACACATCAAGCATGGTGAAATAAAAATATTTTTATATTATTCTGTTGTGAGCAGCGTTTTATCTGGTGTCGTACCACAATTAAAACCAGTACCTACAAAGGGTAGCATTACATTTGGGTTCCTAATCCCAGTCTCCTTTTTACAGAATATTCAGAAATTAGGCTTTGGCCATGAGCTGTCTGTTCCTTGATCATGTGATTAAAATGTACCAGTTTGTACCAATTAGACCTACTGGTTGTGTGAATTTTTCTGCAAACATCTTTTGGCTGCAAGTTTAATGTTGTGTACTTTTAATATTTACGTGTGTGTGTGTGTGTGTGTGTGTGTGTGTGTGTGTGTGTGTGTGTGTGTATGTGTAGACACACATGTGCATGCATTTGCCCTTGTATGTAAACATTCTATCAAAAAATTACTACTTATATAACTCCTACTCTTTCTAACAAAATCTAGGTCCATAGTTGATGTTCAACTACTACCAAGCAATACAAAAAAGAGAACATGCCACCAAAATGTTGCTATTCATGCTAACAAACACTTGGCCCCCAGCCCCTCCATATTCTTGGCATCAGCTCATATCTGAAGAAACAGCCACCATCATGTGCATAACTGGCTACTACTAACATTCAGCAAGTCAGAGGTCCCCCTACTATGACATGTATAGTAAATGCTACAAGGACTACCATTTCCAAATTCTGTAATCTACAAGCAACCACTTATCCTTAATCAAACACAGCCCACATTTTCTACACTGTAGAGTAGGTAACAATTCCATGGCAAAAGCAAGTAGGCGTAAGACTCTGGAAAAGGTTCACCTTATAAAGGCTACAGTGGGCTGTCAGGATTATGGCCAAAAATAGACTGAAACCATAGAGTTAATATTTTATGGCAATTACAATAGTTGTTAATCTGTAAACAGCCTGACAGCAGTGTCCAAATACCAAACAGACGCCAATGTATTTTACTAATGTCACCTGCTAATCTCTCCCTCCCCTTTTCTTATAATCATCCAGGTTCCTAACAGACAGACCAGGAGTGTGAATGGTATACTCAAAGGCCATGCATTTAGTTGACAGTAAGCATCTAATTCATGTTTGGAATCGGGTGAAAGAAGACTGTTCTTGGATTCATTAACACCTAACATTAAGTGTACACCACTGAGTGAACAGACAACAAAAGTATAACTCATAACCTCTTCCTCTTAATTTTAGTTTTCCTACTGATTTTCTTGCAGATTTAAATATTGAAGGGGATTCAGAAAGGTTACCACAAAATGCAGACTACATGTACACACTTACTGTAATCTTTCTGATTGACTAGAAAGCACAAAAATGTGGTAGGGATTTTCTTGAATGCAGATCATTTGCACTTAGTTTAGGCATTAATGAATCTGGCCTGTATCTTCATTTATAAGTCTGATAGAAATTTCTGTGGAATTAATTCTTAATACAGCCCCAGTTAACAGTTTATAACTGTTACATGTTAAAATGCTTACATAACATATGCATGCTTATTTCTTCACAGTGTAAAAAGAAGGTTAAAATGTCCTTTTCAGATCACTAAATGCCCATCTTTTTCAGAAAAAGTAAGTTTTTTGAGATCAAAAATTAAAGTGAAAGGTTTTTCTCCGAGGAGAACTTATCTGCCCAGCAATAAAACAGCAGTGGCTCACTGTCGATCCTTGACGCCAGCAGAACAGTGCTCTTGTCAGGAGCAAGAAAGCTTTGAAGAGATTTGCACCCAAACCTGACATTTGGTTTGCTCAGCTTGAGCTGGCTAATGGTTTGGGTGAGTAGAAGGTGCCCTAAAGTGTTAGAGGTTGGCCAGCTGTTATATCTTTATGCAGGATATAACCCACACAGCTTAGGTTACTGCAGCAATGATGAACATGAGATGTTACTGAAGATGTCTTACACAGTGACTACCTGACTCTGAAATTGGGTCTGGTGGGTTTGTGTATTAGCTGTGTTAGAAAGTCTGTACACTGGGGTTTGTAGTGGAATAAGGGGGTTTAAAAATACCAAACGTCTTCAGTCTTTTTTGCTGATCATTTCTGGGAACATGCAGTTTTGCAGGAGTGGGGTGGTGCTATATTATATTCCATCCTTCATCCATCCTCAACCCCTTTTGGCCATTTTGCACATGGGGTCGGGGTGTCACTTCAGCAGTGACAATCATCTCAAGCCAAGTGGCAGGTGCTATACTTACTTACGGTACTCATTCCTTGCATGTTTTTCATACCTTGCCTTTCTTCTCCACCGACATGGCTTGCTGTTCCTCCCAGTCTCCCCTGTGTGAGTTTTCTTTGCCAATTCTCCTAATTTTTTTTTTTTTTTTTTTTTGCTTGGGTGCAACTTTTTTTTTTAAATGACTCCAGTGCTGCAATGATCATTCAAACATCTACTGTTTTGGCAAGTTTACTTACACAATTGTACTACATTCATCATATTGCCGATTATCTTTATATGAGTAGATTACCATAGCTTGGGGTCAGTGGGAGGAGGAAGGAAGAGGGTCCAGGAGCTCCTGGAGAATGGTCCTAGCATAATCATACCCAGACCTGGAAAATCAGTCTAGCTTGTAGTGCTCTGTAGAAGTATCCACAGAGAACCACAGAATACTTCTAGAATCCAACCCTTTCCAAAAAGCCAAATATAAAGTGAAGCCCTTGGCAGAATAAACCTTAACCCTGACTAGAACTGCCTTGTCATGATGGGTATACAAAAAGGTAATGGGTTGTACTTGTTTCTTACTTTTACAAGAAATAAATAACTGATTAGAGTTTCTGAATGTTTTAGTATTGTCTAGATAATAGAGTTGTCTGTGAACATCAAGAGAATGGCGAATCCTTTCACACTCATTTTTAGGTTCTGGATAGAGACAGGGAGATGGACAGCTTGGCAATACGTAAACTCTGATACCACTTCAAGTATAAAATAATTAATTGTTCCTAAGGAAACCCTAATTATGTGGAAAATGAAATGGTTGACCCATCATACTCTCCTTGCAGAAGTCAAAGAAATCAGCAAAACTGTTTTTCATGTTAAGAACCTCAAAACAGCCCAATAACTGGTTCAACAGAAAAAAAGTTAAATTAAAAAAAAAATACATAGATAAATAAAATAAAGATCCCAAAGCAGAGCCACCCGTTTTCTAGGAGGCCTGGGTAGTTACAGCCCTTTCAAAAACATTTTAACAAGGCAATGCTTTGAAAGGGGATGATTCATGGGCAGATGTACTGAAATGGAAGAACGTTTACCTTGATAAAGGATTACTCATACATATATTGCAGAACCAGAGAAACACTAGCCCCAATTTCTTTCTTGGCACCAACTAGAAAATCTTTTCCATTTGTTAATATATGATTTCCTAGTTGCAGGATTCTTTGTCCCCTTTAATACCTGCTACACATCCTTAGAAAATAGGTGCCTAAAAATTATTAAAACTCTGTTATCCAGGTAGTTAGTGAAGATGATTCACAATGCGGTGACCTGTCCTGTGAAAGCAGGTCTGATCTGGGAGGAAGCTTGTGGTAATTGCCCTTGGCGATTTCCAAAAGAAGGGAGAACCACTGTTGCCTGGGCCAGAAGGAAGTGACCATAAAGATCTTTGAAGAGTCCTTATGAATCTTCAGAAGCATCTGGATACCAGCAGAAAGGGTGGAAAAGCATACAGGAACTTTCCAGTCCAAGGAAAAGAAATTGCATCTTTTTCCAGGCTTGTTTGCATGAAGTCTTGGATCACAGTTTTGCCAGATGATTGTTCTGTTGGACAGAAATCAATCTGAGGTGCTCTCCACAGCTGGATCAATTCCTGGAAAACCCCTTATTCAGTTTCCCTGTCCCTCATCAGTTTGTGTGCCACAACATTTTGCTCTGATAGGATGCAAGATGCCAGTAATGTGAGATCTTGCTGAAAAGCCATATCCCATGTTAGCATGGCTAGTCTGCATAGAGGGTAAGACCTGGTTCCCCCGTTTATTTATGTACGGCATGACTCTGGTGTTGTGTCTTTCGGCTTTTCCCGGTTAGGGGTCGCCACAGCAGAACTCCGGCCCAGTAATGATTGGTAGTTGACTTTTACATGCCGAGTTACCAGCCCTGACGCACAACCTTCAACGAAGGTACGCCCATTCACGCATGTCTGCACGCAGAAGACGCTCTAGCTGAGAATTGAACCAGATAGCGTCTTACAACAACAGGCAACAACGCTACCGCACCACTCATAATGATCAGGGGACCACAAACGATTGAGAGGGTTAAGCATTTATTACTGCTGCAATCTTTTACATTTATGGGTTTAGGTCTGTCCTCTTTGTTTCATAGACTCTGCACATTTCCTCCTATATTCACCACTCCAAGTAAAGTCTGAAATGTCTACATACCTCTCCGTCTCTCAGTACAAGAAATCTGGACAAAGCTTAAAATAATGGGGGGACTAAGGCCCAAAAATAGGGACAGATTTTAAATACTGTACTTAAAAACTTAGAAAGATGTTAAAATAACAGTATCTATATTAACATGCATTTTTCTAAAGGATATGAAGTCTGAAACTCAAATGTCATTATCTGATGACTTCAAGTCTTGGTTTATCTGCCAGAAAAAAAAAAAAGTTGTGTACTCAACATAACGTTCCATCTGAGTAGTTGTTCTTCATTTGTCTTCAACTTGTGGGTTCCAGGATCCGTATCGGATCCGACTCGGCCGCATATCCTGCATCTGAGCCAAGCTCAAAGCTCCTCCACTTATCCATAATGCCCTCACCTCCTTCCTCCCTTTATATCAAGTTTGCTGGCTAATCCAGTACCATAACCCAACCCAACATAGACTTTTCTATACAAGAAAGCAACACAAGGATAAGGGACACTTTACAGTGACCACCTCCATAATACATAGGCAGTAACCACTGATCATACAAGCCCGGGGGAAGGAGGGAGGGATGGGTGAAGACAAATGAAGAACAACTACTCAGATGGAACATTATGGTGAGTACATAACTTCTTTGTTTGAAGTAGTTGTCTTCATTTGGTCTTCAACCTGTGGGACAGAGTCCCCAGCTACCAAATACCTGGGAGGCCCTCATGGAAGAATATTCTGGAGCACGGCGGAGCCAAAGGATGCCCTGTTCCTGGATACAATGTCCAATTTGTAATGTGAACTGAAAGTATGGGACAAAATGGCCGCAGAACAAATATCATCTAGTAAAACTCTGGACCGGAAAGCTGCTGATGTGGCCAGAGACTTGGTGGAATGAGCTTTCACCTGACTTGGCGGGGAAATCCCCCGGCTGAACACGTCCAAATGATACATTGAGAAATCCAACAGGCAATGGTAACTTTAGAGATAGGTTTCCCTAAAAAGGGTTTAGAGTAAGAAATAGAGTTGGTCAGATTTACGAAAGGTTTTTGTCCTGTGCAAGTAGAAACGTAACTGTCTGTGCACGTCTAGTAAATGCAATTTGTATTCCCCCTGGTTTTGAAAATTTGGAAAGACCGGGAGGTTGATTTCCTGATTAATGTTGGCCTCTAAAGCTACTTTAGGTAGAAAAGATGGATTAGTATGCAAAGACATCCTGTCCTTGTGAAAAACCATATAAGGGGCTTTGATCGATGGAGCTTAAAGTTCCGAAACTCTCCTGGCGGAAGCAATGGCAACCAGAAAGGCAGTCTTCCAGGATAGAAACTGCATATCTACTGAAGCTGCAGGTTCAAAAGGAGGTGAAACTAAGGCTTTAAGTACAAGGGTAAGATCCTACGGTGGCGTAGGGTCCTTTACCGGGGGTCGAAGAAGAAAAGTACCTTTGAGGAAGGCCTTACAAAGCTTTGAAGATGCTAAGAAAGCCATATTATTCCCCCACATGTGAATTAGAAATTGACGCAAGTTGAACTTTGACTGTAGAAAAACTGGCACCTTGATGAAAACTTCCTGATAAAAATGCCAATACAGAAGAAATTGGAGCCATGAAAGGATCTAATGCACGCTGAAAGGCCCATATAGAGAAACATTTCCATTTACACTTTTCTGGTGGAAGATTTATGAGCCACCACTAGAATTCTTTTGACAGGAGAGGATAATCTGGGAGTGCTGACTATCATGGGAACTGGAGCAGCCAAGCAGTGAGCTTTAGACTGTCCAGGTCTGGATGGTGAATCCCTGAGGGATGAGAAATGAGATCTGGAACCAGATCCAACATCCTTGGTGGAGCCACCAGATGAGACCTCAGAGAGGGAAACCAGACTTGGAGAGGCCAGAATCTGGCAATGAGGATAACTAGGCTCTCCAGCCTGAGAGCTTTCTGAAGAAATTTTGATATTAAGGGAAGAGGAGGATAAGCATACAGAAGACCGGGGGGCTAAGCATGAATCAGAGCATCTCTGGGGGCTTCCCCCTAAGGGGGGTTCAGAGCAAAGAACCCACTGCATTTCACGTTGGAAGGAGAAGCAAACAGATCGCAGCAAGGCTGACTCCACTTGTGAAAGATCTTTTCTGCTACTGAAGGATTCAGAGACCACTCATGAGGCACCAGAAGAGATCTGCTGAGCCTGTCCATTAGAATGTTGGACCTCTCTGGAATGTGAGCTGCCACCAGAAAATGGCCGGTGGAGATCACCCATTCCCGTACTCTCATGGCCTTGCGGCATAGGGGATAAGATCTATTTCCCCTTATTTGTTGATGTACCAGACTACTAACATACTGTCCATCTGGATAGTAATCTGTCCCAAAGGAAGATGGGCATGGAGAGCCTGCAAAGCTAGGAGCACCACCTCATCTCCAGGACGCTGATATGCAAGTTGGTCTCGTATGGGGGACCATGTGCCTTGAACTGTCGTTCCCGAACAGTGCCCCCCCCCCCAGCTGGGAGGAATCCGTAGTCACCGTGGCCATGGGAAAAGGTAGGAGAAAGGGCCATCCCCAAACCAGGTCTGAGGAAAAAATCCACCACCGAACAGAGTCGCTATACACTCGAGAGATTCAACAGGGTGAGTCAATGGAAGATCTAACCGGGACCAGTGTACTGCAAGTGTCCAGTGAAGGAGCCATATGTGAAGATGCGCCAAGGGCAAGAGATTGATTGTGGCCGCCATGGACCCCAACACCCTTAATACTACTTTCACTGTCAGGGACTGAGTTTGAAGAATGCAAAGCACGTGTATCTTCAGACTGCGTATTCTGTCTGGAGTAAGAAACACTCTGGTTTGAATTGTGTCTAATCATGCCCCAATGAAGTCTAATACTTGGGCAGGGGTCAGAGAAGATTTGTTGAAATTGATGGTAATGCCTAACCCCTGGACTAGAAAAAGAAAGGAATCCCTTGCTTAACAAAGTTGATGCCTGGAAGGGGCAGCGAGGAGCCAATCGTCCAGGCAGGGAAATACCTGAATGCCCTGGAGTCTCAGGTGAGCCGCTACTACTGACATCACTTTGGTAAACACCCTGGGTGCTGTGGTGAGATCAAAGGGGAGTGCTCTGAACTGATAATGATTGGCTCCTAGATGGAACCGGAGAAATCTCAGAGAGCATCTGTCCATCTTGATACAACAGTACGCATCCTGGAGGTCAATCGAACACATCCAGTTGTTCTCCTGCAAGAAGGTCAGGATAGACTGAAGGGTGACCATCCGGAATTTTGTTTGGCCACTGACAGTTCAAAGTGGATAGAGGCAGAATTGGTCTTAGGTCCCCAGTCTTCTCTGGCTTCTTTGGCACTAAAAAGAACCTGGAATAAATGTCTAATCCATACTGGTCTTGGGGGATGCATTGGATGACCCGTTTTTCTAGCAGTTTTGCAATTTCTAGTGCTGTATCCCTCCCTGTGCGAGGGTGGAACGTCCAAGGAGGTGTTTTGACTGTGGAGGTGGCTCGAGGAATGGGATTGAATAGCCTATGGATATAATTTGCAACACCCAACAATCGTTTGTAATGGACTCCCACTCCGTTTGGGGTAGAGATAGATGGCCCCCGACTGCCTCCAGAGACGAGCAGTCAGGCAACCCTCCAGGGTTGCAGCATGGGTCTGTCTGAGAAAGGTTCGAGACCTGTAATTTCTCGGACCCACTATGCCTCTAGGCAATGTTTATCATATCCCCTTCTGCCCCTGGGGGAAGGTGAGTCCTTAGTGTCTCGGGAAAAAGTCTGAGATTTCCGGAACCACATCTTCTTGGTCCCTTACTGATTACTAGAAAAGGACCATTGAGGGGTAGAGAAGTGACTCCCGACGACAGACAGAGTTTTCCCATTCTTCTCACTCTGAACTAAAGTCTCACATACCAACTTTCCAAACAGGGAGGGACCGTCATATAGGGCATTGGTGAATGACATTTTAAAAGGTTCCGAAAACTGACAGAGCCAGAGCCAAGTGTGTCACCTGATGGCAAAGCCTGTACCAGCGGCTCTAGCGGCTCTCTCGGTAGCATGGGAGAAGATATGCATAGATGTGTTCACAACTGACTTTAGAGTGACCATATGAGCGCAAAACTTTTTCTTGTCCTCCACTGAAATGGACTCGGGGGTTGACTTAGCGATCTCTTTCACTAGGTCTTGCTGCAGCCAAATCACATGTGCTGTGTATTTCAGCGCTCTTATGGAAAAAGTCGTTGAAGCGTACACTCGCTTCCCAAAGCAGTCCATCACCCTTCACTCTTGGTCCGGAGGATGAACCACAGAACTTTCCTAAGCGAGCTCTTTCCTAGTGGCAGTTGCCACCACCACAGCATCAACCAGGGACCCCTTATTCCAGTGTGACCTATCTGAAGGGGAGCTCAAAACTTTATCCAGGCATTTGTGGATGGGCTCCATCCTGTCCGGTTCCTTCCACGCCCAAGATGTTATCAGGTCCACTAAAGGATCTGTGGGATGGGACACCCAGGAAGTAGAGGGTCCTGTGCCAATTGCCTCAAGGAACACCGATTTGTCTGAAGTAGGTTTCTGGGTGGACCACCTCCGTCGCTAGCACAGGATTTGAGGGGTGACCAATGGGAACCTTCCCCTTCCTCCAAATCAGTGTCTTCAGTGAGAGACTCCGGTGGAGAGTCTAAGTGCCTCAGTGGGGATCTCTGGGGAGGACTCGCCAATGTCTTGCTGCTCCCAAGCAGAAGCTTCCTAAGGCAAAGTGGTGGCAGGCTGTACCTGAGATGGCAGGATGGCTGGAACTGTACCAAAAACACAAGGGGTCAGGGTGGAGTCCAAGGACAAGATGGTCAAGGGTCTCGAGGAAATCGAAAGAACCCTCTCCACAACATCAAAAGCCAAAGAGGAACGGACCTCTTGAGAAAGGACCATAGGAGCCGTCACCCTCTGACCCGATGGAGGAGTCAGCACTGAACTTCCAGGCGCCGAGATACTGAGAGGAAGGATGTGCTCTGACATGCTCAGAGCTGACAAAAAACCCTCGGATCTGATGCCAAGGCTACGGATCCGAGCCAGTCAGATATGACCTGCTCAAGGTCATAGCTGGTGTCGAGGTATGGCACCAACCCCTTGACACCGAGAGTCCTCGGATCTAAGGCCGGATCGGAGAAGGAGTAATCTGGGTGAAAAAGGGCTGCATGGTCCCCGCTTCGGAGGAAGATGGGGCAGGCAAGACTCCCATCTGTATCTGAGTGTGGATGAACTTCCACATCATCCTATCCATCTCTGCTTCATAAGACTCCGGGTGGAGCAGGAGAAAGAGGTGACCGACAGCTGCCTGGAGGGGTGGTGAGGAGAAGCCTGAGCCAACGACCAGATCCGGGGCTCCTCTGGCTCTGGGGAGAACCAAGGAGAAAGGAGCCAGGGAGACTTCGGTCTCAGAGTCGACCTCACTTTAGGTGGAGGACCAGCCAGAGCCGAGCGATCCGGAGATCGCTTTCTTGGCCTACATTTTTTGGTGCACTTTTCCCCATCCCCCAGGCCTCTTGGCAGGCGTTTGAGTCCCAGAGATAGGGGAAAGACTTGAGTCCCTGAAGAAGGCCCTTGAGTATTAATTTTTCCCTCCTGTCCTTAAGTACCCGGGGATTATACCTCGCACAGACAGAACAGGAGGTCAGGAGATGAGCTGCCCCTAAGCACACTATGCACATAGTGTGGCCATCGGCTGGGGAGAGCTTATGGCCACACCCTGTACACTTTCTAAAACCTGGCTTGGGAGTGTCAGACATATCCCAAGCAGGCCCAGCACACTCACAAACACTCAAACCACGCACGCAAGGAAGGAAGAGGGACAGTCTTTTTTTTTTTTTTAACCGACGGAAACGTGGGGTGAGGAGGTAGAAAGTAGAGAAGAAAGACAGAGAGAGAAATATGAAGATTTAATGCCAAAAAACACACTTACCACAACTTTCTATGCTGAGAGGCCAGATCATGACGTGGACATTACAAGTGGCAAATGAGATCTGAAGGGAGGAAGGAGACAGGGGCATTATGGGTAAGGAGAGGAGCTTTGAGCTTGGATAAGATGCTGGATATGCAGCCAAGTCAGATCCGATACAGATCCAGGAACCCACAGGTTGAAGACCAAATGAAGACAACTACTTCAGATCCACAAATTATAAGAGGAAGAGACTGAAAATGTGTTTGTGTCCTTCGGCTTTTCCCGGTTAGGGGTCGCCACAGCGGAACTCCGGCAGTAGATTTTTACGTGCTGGCTTGCCAGGCCTAACACACAACCTTCAACGAAGGAACACCCATTCACGCATGTCGACACACAGAAGACGCTCTAACTGAGAATCGAATGGGCAACGTCTAACTATGAGGCGACAACGCTACCGCAGCACCACACGAGGCAAAAATCTGGACATTCTGTGAAAATCTGGAAAGTTGAGAGGTATTGATGTCTGTATATACAAAACCATGACTTAACATTTTTCCTGTAGAACCACTACTGAAGTTTCACCAATACCTAGTTGCAAACAGGACAACTAGCTTGCAGTGACAACAACTGCCTGCAGACTTGCAAACCAGATGCTCCTGACATTACTTTATATTTTCACTGTAACCGTCTAATCAATAAAAATGGGCCTGTTATCATGGATAATACAAATACAATACCCTATGAACCTATAGGTTCATAAGTAGGTACCTATCGGCCCAAGGTCCTATGTAAGCCTAGCTAACAAGGTTCCCTGGCTTATGCCACCCAAGAAAGTCATTTTCCTGTGCCACTGTCAAGAAGAGACACAGAAGTGATCCCCGGGGTGTATTTCCTATGTCCCATCCACTCATCAAGATTTTTCTTGAAGAGTGCTAATGAAGAACTTTGCTTGACATAGATGGGTAGCCTGTTCCAGAGTATGGGAAGTCTCTGAGACAGGAATCTATCCCTCCAGCATGTCCTGTTTATTGTGGTGACAAGGTTTAGGTCCCTAGAGCGTGTAGCTCAGAGGGATTGGGATTTCTTTAGGTGTAGCATGTCCAACAGCTCTGGGTTTGACATAGCTTTATATGTTAGGCAGAGATCACCACGGAGTAGGCGATGTGCTACGGAGTAAAGCTGGAGTTTTTTGAGGCGGTCAGTGTAAGGCACTTATTTGAGGCCAGTAATCCTCTTTGTGAGGTACTTCTGTGGCCTTTCCAGCCGCTATAGATCATCTTTTTCCTGTGGAAGAAAAGTTCTTTGAACTTTGAACTGAGGAATATAGGAAACAATCCCGTGGGAAGGAGTCAAACACGGCTTTTGGATGTTCTCCTTAAACCCCAGTCTGAGAAGGAGATCTCTCACTCAAATAAGAGATTCCTAACACTTTGAAAAAGACTCTGCAATGATAAGCAAAATGTCTATATAAGGAAAAATGTGAATACCTTACAATCTATTGCAGACCATCACTGCAGACAGATACTTCATGAATACCCTTGGAGCAGTGGATAACCCAAAGGGTAATGCAGAGAATAGAAAGTGTGATCCACACACGGAAAACCTTAAGAAACATTTGCAATCTACTGTTATACAAATGTGATGATAAGCATCCTTTAAATATAGGATCATGAAAAAATTGAGAGAAATCCAGGGTAACAGTTTGTAAAAGGAATAACACTTTGAATTGTGAAACTTTCACATACTGATTTAGAAAATAAAAATATAAAATTGATCTCCATGAAGCTTCTTTCCTTGGTACCAGAAAGATTCCTAAATAAAAAAAAAACTCTCTCGTTCTGGAAAGGAGGTACAGCTTCTATCACCCTAAGTTAGCAGATATTGAATGACAGGAAGGCAAAGGAAGTCTGATCTGGTGGATGAGGAGGAATCCTCTGAAAATTAGGGAGATTTTCACTGCCATCTATATCCTTGATGAATTACTCTAAGAACCCATTTGTCTGACTATCCGTTATCGCCAAAGCGAGAAAGAGAGCTAGATTTGGGGAAGAATTAAAGGGTTGATTGTGTGTGTGTGTGTGTGTGTGTGTGTGTGTGTGTGTGTGTGTGTGTGTGTGTGTGTGTGTGTGTGTGGGTAGGGGGGGCATTCTGTAGACAGTCAATCATTCAGACTTGTTGGACTGTCCTTGTTTCTGGGCACTTCCCCTTTCTTTTTTGATCCCCTTGTTTTTTTAAAAGTCTTCTTGCCAGCAGCTTGCTGTGTCTGTTTATTTTGATTTGTATAAAATGTTGCAGAGATAGCTATAAAACCCTTGATAAATTTGGAGAAGGACGTGTCTGTTTATTTTGATTTGTATTTGTATAAAATGGTGCAGAGATAGCTATAAAACCCTTGAGAAATTTGGAGAAGGAAGGTTTACACACCTAGGTATTCTCTCTGAAGTAGCTTCCCTGTGAGCAAAGCTGAGATTTCTCCTTTCTTTATCAGATAAAGAAATCTGCCAGTAACTTCAAATCCAGAGCAGTTGGAAACATAGCCTTCCCTAGCCACTCCACCAACTCATCTACCCCAGGCAGAAAACAACTATGAAATTTGGAGATGCTGTTCCTAGGATCATACAGAGGCCCTTATAAGCCTAGCCAAGAGTTTAGCCCATGTTTAGACAAATCAGCACCCGATGCTCCTGTCCAGCAGGGAAATGGGTGGAATCCCCAGGGTATATTTTCTGTTTCCCATCCAGTTATCCAGGCTGTGCTTAAAAAACGGTAAAGAGGTACTCTGGATGATGTGGAGAGGAAGTCAATTCCATATATGGGGGTGTCTCTGGAACACAAATCTGCCCCGCCAACAAGTCTTGTTGATGTCACAGACCAGGCTGTGTGGGTTACTCGAGTGGAGCTTGACTTGCGGATATGCAGCAGTCCCATCAAGGTGGGGTCCGTGATCACCTTGTATGCCAGACAGAGGTCATCTCTGAGAACTCTGTATGAAACTGAGTAGAGGAATAAGGTTTTTAGCCTGTCTGTGTATGGTAGATGTTTGAGGCCCTGGATTCTCCTGGTGAGGAACTTCTGTGGTCTCTCCAGCTGTTGCGTGCACTTTGCAAGTTATATGCTGAAAGGGGCGTTATACTCAATAATGGGGCTTATAAGAGAAGAATACAGGGATATTATGACTTCCTTGTCCCTGGATAAGATATCCTTACTTATGAGGTGGACCATGTAGATGGCTTTCTATATAATGGAAGCAACATGGTGGTCAAAAGTCAGGTTTCTATCAGCCTGGGTGCCCAAATCCCTCATGACTGACTGCATGCTTAGGACATTGATAATCTGTGGGGACATCACACACCCCAACGGGGATGATGAGGCATTTTTTCGTATTCAGCTTGAGGCCATGTTTCTGGCACCAGTCATTTGTCTGAGTGAGACCCTCTTGGAGGATGTCCACATCACTAGGGAAAATGATGACAGCACCCATCTGCAAACTTGGTCAGCCAAAGCCCACTGGTTTTGGCCTGCACCTCAGAAAAGTATATCCCAAACAAGAGAGGCCCCAAGACTGAACCCTGGGGTAGGCTGCTTGTTACGGGTCTACTGCTTGAGGTGGCTTTCCCTATTTTGACTACGTGGCTTCTATCAGTGAGCCAGTTTGCTACCCATCTTGTAACATATGGATTGATGCCTAGTTGAGAACTTTTACCACTATGCCCGAGTGGGGAATAGTGTCAAAGGCTTTGGCCAGGTCAAGATAGGTGGTGTGCACTGTCTCCCCCTCATCCATGGCTTTGGAGATTGTCTCAAAGAAGTCGACCAAATTTAGCAGACATGACCTCCCCTTGACGAAATCAAACTGTGTGGGATCAAGTGTTTTGAGGTTGCCAGTGTCCTTGTTAATGAGGTCCATGATAACTTACTTATTTATTTAACATTTATTTACCGAGAAATTCCGAATTGGAATCCGTTCTATGGTCTTGCAGATCAGGCTAGTTAGACTGATGGGTCTACAATTTCCCAAATCGATGGATGCTCCACATTTGTGTAAAGGGATGACAGTTGCTGTCCTCCATTCAGCTGAGACGAACCCAGTACTCAGCCTTTGGTTAAATAGGGTGCCTAATGGTGCTGCAAGTTCCTGCCTAAGTTCATGTAGGATGCAGCCTGGGATGTTATCGGGTTCCACTGGAGGCTGTATTTTTTGCCTTTGAGAGAGCAGTGATGACCTGTTCCCTAATCCTTAGACGTAAGGGAAAGAGGGCAGGTACTGGGGATTTCCTGATTTACCGATGGGGGGGACAGAGGGGTAAAATTTTTGCCGAATCTGTCAGCCATCGACTTTGTTGTATCTACGGCATTTGTATAGGTGTTAAATTTTCTGAAATCATTATAAAAATGGACTGTACTATCGTGTTCTAGAACTAGTACAACAGAATTGTTTTAACTTCAACATTTTTTGTCTCTGATTACTTGCTTTTGGACTTCTGGTATTATGTGGGGTTTTAGGTTAGCCTTTTCCCCTGGAACTGCATCTCTGTGTAATTTAGGCACCTCCGAAAAAAAAAAGTATCTTTTTTTTTTTAATTTAGGAACAGCTTCTTGCTTCTAAGATCTGGATAGTGAATATCACTCACTCACTCTTCTAGTTTATGGTATACAACCTTAGATACCTCAGTGACTGTATACCTAGGGCATACTCAACCGAGATACTAATTCTACTGCACATTGACTAATGTCGTTCTTTGGTTGTGAGAAGACAGAGAACATTCACATAACATACAAATAATAGGAATTTGTGTTACTGTACCCATATATGCTGTTCAGTAATGCCTACGTCAAACAAGCGTATAAAGCACTTCAGTCATAATGTAACATGGTGCACTGTGACTGTTCAGAAACTACATGTCCGAATGCGTGTCCGCATGTGTGTGTGTTCTATGGAAAGGTTCAAATATTTCATTTCACTTTTGTGTGTTCATTCTTTGATGTCAAACTGATGCATGCACCATTCTTGGGAAAGAATACACCTCTCCTAGATATGTTAATGTGCCTTGGATTAACTCAGTCACTTGCAAAATAGTGTGCCATTATTTCACTTTTATCTGCATAAGAAACTTCTTAGTGCATAATGCAAGCATTTGTAAACAATTTCAACTATACTCATGTTTACAAATCATACTTGTTATTTCAGGGTGGGAGGGGACTATGTGACTGTATAAACCTTTTGCTGTGTACCGAGCACAATTTTCTGTCAATCTCACCCAAAACTGTTTAGGAATTAAATTAATGTATGTCAATTCTCAAAGGGCAAAGTATACGTTTTCTAGGTACAGTGATACTTAGACATAATAATTTAATGAGGAACACCTGATCAGGCTAGACTTTCTAGTTTTTGTCTTATTTTTCCACCTATAATGTCAGAAGTTCCAAGATCTGCTGATCCTTCCACTTGGGCTTTGACTGGTCTAATCTACAGCAATCTGACTTAAAAAGATAATAGCAGAACAGAACCGATGGATTATAATAAACCATTGACAACTACATACAATTTGGAAATAATGGACAAGACCATCAGAAATGGATTACACCAGTAAGAAAACCTCAGGGATGCAATCATCTTTTTATACTTAATACAGGTCAGACAGTAGATGTGTCTGATTTTGTCAGGTTTCTCTTGCACATGATGCTGCAATGCCCAAATCAACTAACTTTACATTGTTTCTAGGTCACACATTAAAAAGCTGCATCTAAAGGATCTGCTTTGTTAATACATTAATAAAAATTAGTTAGACATGGAAACTATAACACCTGCAATAGATATCACAAGTCTGAATGAAGTCAAGTACATCCCTCCCTGTCTCGGTGTCTATGATGATGAACACATACTGATCTAGTACAACCCTCTCTGTCTCTGTGTCTATGATGATGAACACATACTGATCTAGTACAGCCCTCTCTGTCTCAGTGTCTATGATGAAGAACACATACCAATCTAGTACATCCCTCTCTGTCTCAGTGTCTATGATGATGAACACATACTGATCTAGTACATCCCTCTCTATCTGGGTGTCTATGACGATGAACACATACTGATCTAGTATAGCCCTCTCTGTCTCAATGTCTATGAGGATGAACACATACTGATCTAGTACACTATGTAAAGTCAATAAATGGAGCCAGGAGTGCAACATTACATGCCAAACTTGTCTTGTTAGGCTTCCTCCTTAAAATACATATTCAACAGAACATCTTTTGAATAAAACCATAAACTGGTCTGTAGGAAGGGCATTTATATTACCAGTTCTGCATGATAAATCAAGATTCTATATCCTGATCTGCAAACTGAAGTTGTGCCGCAAAGTTATGCATGTTAATAATTTGTAATTTGTACTCGTCTATCCCAGTTTGAATCATGCCAGTTAACAAGTTAAATAAATAAGTCAGGAAGGCATTAACAGGCACCTCTAAAAGTATGGCTCAATACCTTCAGCCTGCTACGGCTGCAACTACTCGAGTCCTGGCCTCAACCTCAGGAAACTCTTCCAACACCAGTACAATCAAGCCTTTCACAAATCAATACCTGGTCCTAGAATGGGTAGAGAAAACAAACAACAAAACACAGGATGACTGCCACAAAACCAACACGAGTACTCACAATGAAAGTAGCTTGTATGTGAATACATCACAGCTAATTCACTTGAAATTCCAAACTGACTTAGTCTGTGTACTACCTCCCATAGCAAATAAAACAAAGCATGTTGTGTCACTTTCACAGTCGCCATACTTTCCTGATAGGTGACTTCAGTTTAGAATGGAATCCCCAAAGCACATCTTTTCCATGTGACATTTTACTAACTTATTTACATTCCCAAATACTGAATTTACCCACAAGACACAGTACTGCTTCAGGTATGCATTCCTTTCTGTGCTGGACTTGCACTAACTGCCTGTATCAGCACTCATCAAGTTCAACTGAGTTTTCGCTTTTTGGTGATCGCTGTTGTGCCATTACCAACTTTTATATTAAAGTACCACATGTACAAGGCATATTCACACAACAAAGTCAAGTGCAAATGTGGAACAAGCTTTCTGTAACAAACTGTCCTCTATCATAAAGCAAGACTATGTTGAAAACAGCATTTCAGCGTGTTCTTAACATTTTATTTCCACTGCAGCATTTTCCTTGTACGACCAAAATGAGTCATGAGCAAGTACCCAGCATAATTGGTTATTGTGGAATTAAGAAGGCATCTGCCAAATGCATCTAGAAGTTGACCAAAAGTAGTAAAAAAGTGACCATCCAGACATACTGCAGAATAAAGAATGACTGCAAACTTCTGACTGACTGAACAAAAACAGTTTTCAAGAAACAGAAATACTTGTCATGCAATTCCCGTGCCTTCTAGAATGGTGTGACAGTTGACACAGAGGGTTAAGGCTGTCAGCTGTAGTTCCTCTAGTATAGGATTTGATTTCCTCTGCCTGCATTTGCCTACTTTGTGATCTTAAGCTAGTCACTTAACCTGACAGTGCTTAGGGGCAAATGGGAAACTGGGCTAGGTTCTTCAATGGTCCCCTGGACTGCAACCTAAAACAGTCAACAAACATGCTGACAGAAAAGTAAAGAACACATTACACCCCTACACAGAAACAATGACAGCAACGACTCCCCTAAGGGAGTCATTGATGGTTTTGCAGATTTCTCTACTTCGATGCTTGACTACCTCAAAACAGGTCTACAACAGCACAAAGCATCCATGGATTCTGAAAACAATTCAAACTTTCTGATATGTTAACTAACATAAATGAGCAGCTAAGATAAATTCCTAGTTATCAGGACACACACTCTGATGGCCTCTACCCAAAATTTATTGGAGACTCTATAACCTATTTACATCGGAATCTCTAATTTAACACACAATATCAACTCTTCTTTAAAGGAATGCCGTTTCTGCATAAATTCTGGAAGGCAACTTGTAACCAACTTCTGCCAAAGCAAAGGCCTATAACCAAGGTGGAAGTCCACAAACCTATCTCCCCGCTTTTAATATCAGACACAAATCTGGGAAAAGCAGCAGCAATGCATCCCACCTACAGGCACTTTAACTACAGAGTGAGAAAAATGATAGCTTTAGGAAGAGATACAGTACCCTCGCTCATCTTTTTACTAAACAGCTCAATCTTCAAAACAATGGCTGATGGTAAGCTCACTAGGCTAACCACTGGTGTCCTAGCCAATGCATTTGATTCTAATAAACCACTGAAGACTTCATATATAAGCATATATGACGACACCCAGCACAGCTTGCCCTGAATGGCTTAATATCAACAACAGCATCCACATTTACTAGAGACTGGACCTTCAAAGTGACCCTAAAACTGCATTAATCCCACACTTATGCTATACTGAATGAGGTTTCCTAGGATCAGTCTTTGGTCCACTACTGCTTACCTTTTTAACATCCACATAGGTTTCTGTATGCATAAGCCACGGTTATTTATCCCTGAATCTGATAATTGCACATGGCGATTTGTTCTAAACTGGCAGGCAATCTAGCAAGTGTATCAAGGATTAGTCAAATGGAACGTTAAGACTAGCTTTTCAGGACATACCTTGCTTTAACAAATTAATAAAGAAAAAATCGGGCATTTCTGTTCCACAAGGTGGTAACACTGAGTCGTTGGAGAAGTAAAACTACATCCCCAAATAATTACATGGTGTGTGTGAAAAATATACTAGATATGTATAAATCATACACTGGTTCCTCTCAGACAAAACTCAACTACATTCAGTACTCGTGAAACTGGATGCCGATATTCTATTCATAATGTGTCATTTAAGATATTAAATGCAGTCTAGTAAAACAGTTATTTGCATTTTTATTGTTCATTGATTCTCTGTCTACCGTGGTTTTTATCTTAAAAACACAAAAAAAATATTTGCAATAGTTGTTTCACATCTCGAAAATGTCTAAATGACAGTTAAACACAGACCCCTTGTCAACACTGTGACTTTACTGTTTACATACAAATCTGCAGCTCTCCAAACCCCTTAAAGCACCACACTAAGCAAGTGTGAGCTGTCAGGCATCTAGCAAAATATGAATGCCTGCCTTGTTCAAAAATATGAAGCGACAATCCCATGAAACATTACAGTGTAATCAAAACATCATGTGTGAAATGGTAGCGAGAGTTGCAAATAATCCTAAAAACACACACGTACGTGTAATTTCCTAAGGGAGCATTTATAAATGGACCTATTCTTACGGAACCCTGGGTAAGTAAACATCACACAATGCTGAGCAATCATGGTCCCCAGAGTAAGACTTGCTGATTTGTACATGGAGTTGCTGACGGGGAGGTTAAACAATGTTAGCTGACCTCAGCTATCGCAGGAGCCTCACAACAACTTTGCTGTATAGACATAATGTAAAACCTTTACATAAAATTCAAAATACTATCCTAAATGCTATAAAACCTTTACAATATTTTAAGTGTTTTTCACAATAATCCCTATACGAAAAAGTGTTTAATGCCTACTAAATATATACTTGGTCTGGTCAGTGCAGTAAGAAGACGCGAAAATAGAGAGCGGAAACCCGAGTACCTTATATGCTGAATGAGTTGAAACTAGAAACTGTTAATAGGAAACTCACCAGCGCTTGATGTTAGACTTAAGCAGGGTCCCAATACCGCCAGCAGCACCGACTGTCGCTGAGAGGAAAGTACCGCGCTGGGAACAAGTGCTGCGTTTTTAGTCAGACAGCGGTAGCGGATGATACGCGAGCTCGAGCGCTGTCAGGTTACCACAGCAGTTGGGAAGTGCGTTATACATAAAGAGTGACCTAACAACGGCTTCTCCAAGAGTTTCTGCCTCTGTGTAGTTGTTATACAGCGCGTTTGTTTCTCATGTGGTACATGTGATCCAACAGGTCTATAGGGAGGTTTTCATAAACATTTCCGACTTTCCGAGAGGTGGGGATGCGCTCTGAAGGCCATGGAGTGTGCGCACGCTATTGCAGGTAAAGGGACCCTCTTTTAGGCTCCAGGGTAGGAAGTGAGGGCTGTGGGCTCATAAGGCTGGGGTGGAATGGAGGGTAAGAATGCCTCCCGGTGGTTGCCAAACGCATTACTTATGATTAATGTTCTCTAGTGATGTATTTTTTACCCAGTTTTATCTTCTAAACGAGAGAACTGGCTCTCCTGGCGTAATAGGTTTTCCATTTTTTATGCTGCACTGAATGTTTAAGCCTGCTACCTTAAAGATCATAAATGATGACACGTTGACAATTGGAGCATAACGTTTTCTTTCTTCTTTTTTTGTGTTGGTACTTTGAGCTTTTAAACAGAACAGATGTGATATTTATAGCTCTCAACGAGTCAAGAACACTCCCAAAAAATCTCAGTTTTGCGTTCACAGTCCGTATCTCTCCTCTCAACATCTTAGTACAAGAAATCTGGACAAAGCGTTATGGGGGACAAAGACCCAACTATACAGACAAATTTTAAATACTGATCTTATAAACTCATAACGTTGATAGAATTACAGGATTTCTGTTAGCATGCATTTTTTTACCAAGGATACGAAGTCTGAAACGCAAATGGATATGTCATTATTTAGTGACTTCATTCCTCTGTGATTTGCCAGAAAGCAACACATTTTTTGAGGCACAGACCAAAACTATGAGGCGCAAATCTGGACAGTTGAGAGGTCCCACCTGCCCTGCCTTTATAATAGTCCGGCAACACCAGTACTGTTACCAGTGTGTAACTGCAATTCCTTAAACTGTGGCTTCAAGCATCTCTCAGGTGTACCTGATTTTTATCTCAAATTTTTTGCTCTGTTCCTCATAATTTTTTTTGTTTTTCTAGTAAGTCATTGACAATTACAGACAGCAGGAGCAGCCTTAGGTCAACTGGCACCCTAGGCGAAAAGGCTCCACAGCACTCCCCACCAGACCACCCAGTGCCACCATCCTGGTCTACCTACACTGAAAAAGCACCCCTGCTAGAGCGGCGCCCTAGGCGGCTGCCTAGTTGGCCTTTGCCTAAGGCCGGCTATGACAGACAGTTAATAAGGCCAGTCATTTGTGTGTCAAGCTCCTTCTTGTTCAGAAAATGCCTGTTTTTGTAAAACATGTTCTATTAGCCTTTTCAAGTGAGCTAGAGTACTTTTTAACATTTTCCTAATTTTTTGCCTTTGTTTCCCCATTATTTCATGCTTTGTCCAGAAATACTGAACAAAGAATTTGAGAGGCTTTGTTCCCAAGCATAGTTCACAACATCTTTGCTGAATAATTCTACACAAAGTTAAAATAATAGGTAGGGGGATCAAATGTCCAAAATCAGAGGCAGTAAAGATTAGTCTAATTTACTTGTTAAGTTAATAAAACAGAGTTTGCATCAACATGTATTTTCCAAAGAATAAGTATAAAACACTAATTTCTGGCATTACTGGCTGGCAGAATTTTTGCCTATCAGTCAAGTACCAAAGAAAAGAAAAATAAATACATAAATAATGACTGATAACTTTGTCAACAGTAAAATAAATAAATATGTCAGTTAAATCCAATGTATAGTGTATCTGGCAGCCATTAGCAACAGTTAATGTCTTAGCCAGTGTCAGACAAAGGGGAAGGTTTTTATTCAGGATTATATCTAGTGCCAAAAAAGAAGACCAAGGGTGTCCTGCTCAGTTTTTAGACTTGTTGCAAAAAAAAAGAAAAAAAAAGTTAGTGCTGACATTTCTTCCACTTCCTTCTCAGAATGATGGGTGTAGCTTCAGTGGAGAGTGAGGCATGTGAAAAATCACCACAGAAATTTCACACTGACCAGAAACTTATTTACAAATTTCAGGAAAACTGTCAAGTCAAGTAGCTTTAGAAACAAATGTCAAACCAACATTCTGGCAGTATTTTAAAGCAAGATATTTTTTCATAGTTACTAAAAATTTGTAAATTTCTCCAACAACATGAAGTTTTCAACAGAAGGAAGTCAGACAGTGGGTTGAAGGTAGAGCAGCTCTGAGTTGAAAGGATAGGAACTGAAAGCAGAAGTTCTACTGTTGCTCTACAACTACTGTTCCAGCTGAGCTAAAGCATAGTTACCTAATGTAGGGCGATTTGAATTAAACAAAAGAAAAACAAACAAAAAAAATGCCTGACAGTCTGATTAGCTGTCTTGCTTGTGCAGCTGTTTAGCAATGCTGTTTGCATTTCAAAATCTGTTGCCTAGAAAAAAAAAGAGTAATTCAGGCTTGCATAGTTTGTCTCTTTCTCTATATTGTGTTCTGAATGTGGTACTTGTTAAACTAGACTGCAGTCTCTGGGTTTAATCATACTGGTTTAAGAAACTTATAAATATCTGTGGTGAGTTTTGCATGAGACTGATAAAATATATGTATATATTTTTATTTTTATTTTTCATTTGTTTACTGAAAGTGGCCGACTGAGCCGGAGGCCCGGGGAGAAAAGCTCCATGTTATACAAAGAACATATAGCAAAAAATTTACAGAAAGTATGAATATAAACAAATGTTCTAAAAATACAAAAATCATACAACAGTTTATACAAAGATCAGAGATCGGTAGTTGGTTCAACCAATACAAGACATGGAATCTGTTTAAAGACAGTTCAACAAAAAAGTCCTGTGACTCATCTTATCAAGACATTAATTCAATAAAGTAATAGGTTCATGCTTGTTTGGTTATGAAAATCACTTTGTGCCTTACACAAAAGTGTATGTTTTAGTATAAAAAAATCACTTTGTCCTATATGAAACAGTAGTGTAATAGAAGGCGTCTTAATGAATTAGCCCTTCTGTAAGATGCGAGGAGTAGAAGAACCTGAGACATGGATAATGGATGTAGTACTTTGATATTACAAAATAGTACATAGATACTGGAAACAAGAGTAGGACTGGTTGACTGAGGAGGGGTGAGGTGAGTGGTCATCCAGGGGAACAGCAGGAGCACAGCCAGTTGTTGCTTAGGTAGTTTTTGAGGAGTGTTTTGAAAGTATTAGTATTAGTGATGTTTACAATTTGTTGTGGGATGGAGTTCCAGATCTTGATATTTTGTACGAGAAAATGGATTCCCCATAGCTGTTGCTGGCTTTTGTGGTTATTAGTAATAATTTATTAGAGGATCTCAAAGTTCTGTTGTTGGTGTATGGCTGTATTAGGTCTTTGAGAGCTGGGCAGTTGTCTGGTTGGTGGATGATGGAGTGGGTGATGGTTGGTTGGTTTAAGTGGAGGAGGTTGGGAAGTTCAGTTCACTTTAGTTCTTGTAGTACAGAATATTGATATTTAGGGCAAATCTAGCTATTTTGTTACAGCAGGCCACGAGTTTGTTTAGGTCTGTTTTTTTAAGATTAGTAAAGCTGGAGGAGGCATACAGTAAGGTGGAGAGGGGATGTGTTCTGGCTATGGCCTGTCTGGTGGTATTGGTGAGGAACGGTTTTGCTCTACAGTGATCTCCAAGTTTAATATTCACCTTCTTAATGGTTAAGGCTAAATGTTAATCAAATTTTACTGAATTCTCGATTGTTATCCCAAGAAGTTTAGTATGTTCTAGTGGTTCTATTTTGGTATTGTTAAATGAAAAGATACTGAAGGGGGGTTGAGTTCCTTGTGATTTGGCTTTAGTAAAGATCATGAGTTTAGTTTTGTTTGGGTTGAGTATTAGCTGACGAATAGCAAGGTATTGATCTATGTCTAGGAGATATTTTTGTGTTATTTCCAGGAGTTTGGGAAGAGTTGGTGCTGAGTATAGAAGGGAGGAGCCATCAGCATATTGAATAATGGTAAATTGTTAGTAGCACTAGACTTTTTATTGATGAATGTAGAAAAGAGTAGTGGGCTGAGGATTGACCCTTGAGGGACACCCACTGAGACTAGTGGAAGGGGAGAGTGAGTTGTGCCATTTAACTGCTTGCTGCTGGTCAGTTAATTAGCTGTGGAACCAGACTAATGCTGTTTGGGAGAGGTTTATGGAAGTTAGTTCATTTAGCAGTTTTTGATGAGATATTGTGTCGAAGGCTTTTGGCATGTCAAGGAATATGGATGAGACTAGTTGGCCATTGTTTTTAAACTGGATGATGGTATCAGTGAAGCAAATTAAGGCTGTTATGGTGCTGTGCTTTGGTCTGAAACCATTTTGTGAGTTTGAGAGAAGGATGTTCCTTAGTAGGTAGTTTGGGAGTTGCTTGTGAATGCAGTTTTCGAAGATTTTTGCTAATGGGGTAGAAAGGCTATAACTCTGTTGAGGTGCCACCTTTATGCAGAGGTATCATATGAGATATATTCCAGAATTTAGGTATGTATTGTTCTGTGATAGACTGCTTGATTAGAATGGAGACTGGGTATGCAATTGCATCAGCTGCTAATCGGAGATAATTGTTTTGTAACTGGTCAGCAGCAAGAGTGGTAGGTTTTATTTTGTTAAGAAGCAGTTTTATGGTACTGGTTTGAATTGTTTTGATAGTGAGGTGAGGTTTGAGAGGGTTTCTAAAGGTAGTGTTAGGGGTGTGTTGTCCTGTTTTACTAGCGATAGTATTGAGTTTATGACATGGGAATTAAATTAGGATGCAGTACATTTGGAGGAGTAATATGGTGATTAATTTGAGCTGTTATGATGGAGGGAGAGAAAGTAAATACAGCTTGTGATTTGAGGTGTTGTTTAGTTTTTAAGGGGAGAGACACAGTGGTTCTGATTAATAACTGAGATGGTCTGTAATTGGTTAACATATATATATATATATATATATATATATATATATATATATGGATCTTCTTCATAATATTGCATTTCCAGAAGATTGA
>NC_056743.1:379799793-379814793 GCF_019279795.1 Protopterus annectens | reverse complement strand
TAACTGAATCGAACCAATGCAATTTACTGCTGCTCAACAGATGCAAGGAATTTATTTTGAACAACCAAAGAAATCCAACCAGCCAGAACAACCGACCCAACGGAGCAACTATTAACCCAACCAATCCTACCTCTCAGCAAGACACCTCCTCTGGAAGTAGTGACAATGAATCTTTACTTCATCTACTTCGCATGGACAATCTAACAAACCCTTTCACCTCGGACTCACAGCCAGATAATTCTCAGTCTGAACAAAATAGAGACAGAAGAGGCCGAACCACAGTGCAAAACTGTAAATCTCTCATCTATAAACTGGAATGCTTGCTCATGGCTTACAAAAGTATCATATATGACAACCTATATCTGGAAGCCTGCATTTTCCATAATGTGGTTCCCCAAGGTCTGCGGTTATATAAATTTCCCAACAGAACCACAATGGATTCCCCCTTATATTCTGAATTGACTGATTTGTTCAATGACACTGGAATGCAAACCTTACGTATCCTAATTAAACACAATGCTAGCAACCTGGAGAATTTGAAAAAAGATATCTCCAGTCTGCATGAAGAAATCCTATTGTGTCAGGATTTTTTCGTACACAAGCCTCTTTTTGACAGTATTTCATACAAGATATCCAGGCATGTCAGTCATCTGACTGAAACAAAGAAAAATAAGTTACAAAGAGATCTAAGACAATACAGTCTATGCAGAGCATACCCCCTCAACACAGACTATGGAAATAACTGGCGGTTTCATCAAAGAAACCCACAACCTCCCAAAGGCAATACCCCGCACCTGCAACTGGTTATACCAATTACTCAGCAGCATTTCACTACAGAGAGGCGCCAGCTCAGGTCTCGCCTCCCCGCCCAACCGTTTACTGCAATGATACCACGGAAGTGGTTCAGAATCTTCATAACTCTCCACAGCCTTTTTTACCCCAAGGCAACCAGACTGTAGACAGCCAAATACACACTCCTTTCAGGGAAGAAATGGGAAGGGGGGCTGGAAGAGGAATGGGGAGAGGTGGAGGCCAAGGGTCGTGGAGATTCCAGAATCTAGGGAGACCCATGACCACTCGCAGCAATGCGAGACAATTTTAAACCATTCCGACGTTACCACCACGATAAACTCCTGTCCTGTAACACAGCAACCAGACTTTACAAGTGCTGTGTTTAACCTCACCGATAGGATTATGTCTACATATCACCTCTCAGTACTGAATAAAGGATTTACATATATCCCTGCACAAAGGGCTTCCCTGGCAGATGTATTAATTGATCTTTGACTGTATGTACGGAAACTTAACTTAAAGTGTTTTTTCAATGAAGATTCTGAAATGAACCACTCAGATTCACAAGACTCAGTAACAACAGTAACGTCTAAGTTCAACCCTGTGCTCAACAACACCTTGCATACCTTCCTAAAAGTATGCGATAAAGATATTAGGACATTATCTAATAACAAAAAGAATGACAAATGGTTCAACTTAACCCAGCAAGAAATGCTGGCATTAAAATCTCTTTCAGCTGACAAATCTTTACGAATTATGAAAGCAGATAAGGGCACAGGAATTGTCCTAATGGAACAGTCAGCATACATTGATAAAATTGAAGCAGAACTGCGAAATACATCCTATTATAGAACAGTGTCCATGGACTATGTGAATCAACAGTTTGCCAAAATTGATATTGTCCTTAATTCCTTACAAACGAACGACCACATCACACTACCTGAACTAGAATTTATGCAAGTGCCTAACCCATGTCTAGGCAAATGCTTTGGGATCCCAAAGATCCATAAAAATGACAAAGACCCCCCATTTCGTCTTATTATCTCAAACATTAAATCCAAAATGGAACGTATCTCGGAATATATAGACAGTATTCTAAATCCCATAGTGCAACAAACACCGTTTTATCTACGAGATTCATGGGGTTTTCTGAATGAGCTGTTTACTGCCCAGCTTGACTTGTCCAGCTGTTGTTTTGTAACTTTAGACATTGTTTCGCTATACACCAATATCCTGCATGTACAAGGCATGGACAACGTCAGACAATTTCTGTCCAGATATGTGGGCCTATCTACGGACAAAGTCATGACTCTAAATGTGTTAATTGATACTATCCTACACAGTAACTTTTTCCACTTCAACAGCAATATCTACCAACAGCTGAAAGGAGTTGCGATGGGGTCAAAAATGGCCCCAGCTTACGCAAACCTTGTCCTAGCCACTTGGGAACTTGACTTTCTCATTAAACTTCCAGGCTTTCAACAAACTCGTCTATACCACCGTTATATAGACAATATCTTCTTTGCATGGACTGGAACCACAGAAGAACTGGACACATACCTACTATAAATGTCAGCCAGTCTGCCTTTTTTGGATTTTGCAAAATCTGGCCAAGGAAACAATGTTTCGTTCCTTGACACCTCCATATCCATTGATCAGCAAAATAGTTGCTTAGTGTCTAACATCTTCCGCAAAGACACCTACCGAAATAACTTTCTTGATTTTAACAGCCAACATCCTTTCTACATGAAAAGGAATGTCCTCAGAGGACAGTTCATTCGACTCTCAAGATTAGTCAGTGATGACCAGCTGTTTCAACAAGAATCGAACTTCCTTGCTGATCTTTTTGCGCACAAAAATTACCCTTTACAACTTATTCAGACCATTGCTAATGAAATTGCAACAAAACGCTACACGAATTTTAAACCAATACTTAAATTTGGTTTCTCGCCCAAACAGAACAGCAATGACTCCACACAGGACAGAACTTTGAGTTTCCCGCTCCCGATCTGCAGAGACATGCGAGCTCTAAGGGAAATTCTGAATAATAACTGGAGAATCATCACCAGCTCGGAAGCTTTATCACACTGCTTAGGCACAGGACCCTTATTCTCTTATAAAAAGACCAGAACCCTGAGAACGTCTTTCGAAAACAGAGACTCAGCATTTTTGGTTCAAGACATCCGAAACACCACTGGGCAAACTAGCATGTTTCCATGCGGCAAATGTGTATGTTGCCAGTACATTCTCACTCTGGATAGTTTCTGCTTCAAGCACCTTAACTACCATGTCAAATTCATGCATCATTTTGACTGTAACTCATTAAATGTTGTATATGCTGTGGTATGTGCATCTTGCCCGAGTTTCTACATAGGTAAAACTGGTAGAAAACTATTGGACCGCATTAAAGAACATTGCGGAGCAATCAGAGCTAATGACTACCACAATGCCCTTGCAAGACATTCCATTTCTTGTATGTCTTTCACAAAATTTTATTTTTTTGTTTTAGAGTAGGTAAACCTTTTCTTCGGTGACTATGCCACTTTACTTGAGTTAAAGGAACTCAGATGGCAACTGCTGTTGGGGGCCAATTCCACTCCTGGCCTGAATGACTTCTTAAACTTCAAATGTGCCTTAAAATGGCAAATATAGCCAGCTATTTAAACTCCATTTCACCTGCAATAAAGCGGCGGCAGTTTTCAGCTAAGCAGCTTTATGACTGATGATCCGAACTTTACAAAATAATACTACTCTACCGTCCGCTTCTACTGTCTCACAAGTTACCTTTTCTGCAGGTTCAAATGCTTCTCGTTTGTACAGAGTAATAAAGTGGACTTAAGGAGCGGACATTACTATGACTCCAGATTTAAGTCAATGTATTTCAGAATAGTAGCAGTTTATTGTAGTTTTATGTTATCTAAGTCAATTATTATAAGAATTGTAGCAGTTTATTTTAAAGTGCACATGTTTTCTTGTTTCCCGTTGGTCTGGCAACAGTTTAAATTTAGTATTTCAATTTTAAACCAAATGGCTGCAGTTTTTAAGCAGCTACAAGTCTGAATGTGCGCACTTTACAAAATACTACACTTTCGTACAGAAGGACAATGTAGACTGAAAGTGCGGGCATTAGCATGACCCACAGTTATGACTCTAGAATTGAGGTTGATTCACAGAGAAGGGCAGCATTTTATTTTATTTTACAGTGAACCTTTGCAGACTACTACACTCTGATAGCATTGCACCACTTTAGTTATGTGACTGACAGTCTTTTTATTTATTTTTATTTATTTTACATTTGTTAACCGGGTTAGTCTGGCTGAGCTTTTGGCTCATTTTCAGCAGAGACCCGGAGAGAAAAGCTCCTCAAGACTAGAAAACAATTTATTAAATTTTAGTAACATAGTAGTAACAATCAGCTATAGGATCTTAGAAGCAGAGACCTGGAGAAATACATCTCATAAGAGAGAAATACAGTCTCTTATATGAGACAATGTCAAGGTTTTTTCTAACTTGGTTTACTGAAATCAAGAACATGTCTAGAACTATACACATTCACTAAGCATCAAATATAATTCATCAAGTAATAGGGTGTTGCAAGAAAGACAACAAAAGTACAGTTGTGTACCTACCATAAATGTAGATGTTCGAGTGTATTTTTGTCTTGTATACACTTTGCCTTTCCAACGAATACACTTCTCATGCAAAGGTACCGACAGCAGTTATTTTCTACATTACTACACTCAGCAGGCTTTACTTTGTGAAAAAACTGCATTTTTTGATCTTTAATTATGCCACTTGCTATTTTAGCTCTACTGGTAACATTTTGTATAACAGAGCACTGCTTAATCAAGTTTTTCTTTGTTTGCCTAAGGTGCTTAGCTGCAGTTTACAACCCCCACAGCTTGTTTAACACCTTGCTAAGATTGCAAATGCATCCTAAGGAAGAGTTTTTTACATGCTAATTATATTTGCCTCATAGGCTGTTCCTGTAATTCCATTGTATGACTTGAGTACATATACCTGTTTTTTAACATTTGTATTTATTTCTGAATAAGTTCTTATACAATAAAGAATGAAAGCTCGCTCAAATATCTGTTCTGGAGTTTATTTCTCTTCATTCAATCGAAACACTTGCTTCAATATATTTTTATATTTTTATTATTTTTGTTATTGCTTTTATATGAGTTTCGAGTACTGCATTAGACATAGAGCAGAAGTGCTGTGTTTTATATATATATATATATATATATATGTATATATGCATATACACACACACACACACACATATATATATACATAAATATATATATATATATATATATATATATATATATATATATATATATAAAATATATATTTAAAACTTAGACTTACTGCTCTGTCTACCTGGTTGGACTAAAAAAACACAGCTGACACGAATTGTAGATTTCAATAAAGCTGCGAACGAAAGCACTCAAATCTACAGTTCGTGTCAGCCGTGTTTTTTTAGTCCAACCAGGTAGACAGAGCAGAAGTCTAAGTTTTAAGTACAAGTTCAGTCTCCTAACCTGGTAGTAGCCACATTAACATCAAAAAGTTTGAGTATAAGTTTTTAGCAATATTTCCGGCTACGGAGGCATGGAAAACGCGAGCAGCACGGACAAAGTGGACCAAAGTCAGGACCTATTTGACCTATGCATCCACAGCATTCCTACGGATATGGCCACACTCGCAAAGGCTCTATCCCAGTCCTCATCCATCGCAGAAAACCTGATCCGGGACCTACAGCTGCAGAGCCCCCCCAGAGGACAAACCAGAACAGCAGACAGACCAGGCACACCAGAGAGACCACCAGCACCCGGCAGCGTCGACAATTCGGCCCTATTGGCACAACTGCTGGACCAAAGGCACCCAAACCCATTCCTCAACTTTGAGGAAATAAGGAATCCTGGCCCAAGACCCAATGATAACAGCACAAACGGAGCCGGAGCAAACGAACACAGGATCACCAACAACGACTGCAAGTTCCTGTGCCAACAACTAAGCAAGCTCCTTATATCCCACAGAAAAACGAATCTGGATAACTACTACTACCTAGAGACTTGCATCAAAAACAAAATAGTGCCAAAAGGACTAAGGGTCTACAGATTCAGCGGAATCCAGCAGAGACCGGTGACACCTACCAGGAACTGGTCAAAATTTACAACGAAGCAAGCCTCCAAGTAATGAAAGTTATCATTATGCACAACCGTAAGAGGCTTGAGATGGCACACGAGAAAATCAAGGGAATCTATTACACTGTAAGCCAACATCCGAGTTTCCCCACCCTAAGAGCGGATTTAGAAAGCATCAACGCCAAAATGGGGAAACTAACAGAACAAATTACCAAAAGGAAAAAGAAAAAGCTGTTAAGAGACCTGATGTAATACCGGGACAACAAAGCCTACCCTCCAATCATGCCAGGGCAGAGGCGATTGCAGGTAAGGGACCCTCTTTAGGCTCCCAGGGTAGGAAGTGAGGCTTGTGGGCTCATAAGGCTGGGGTGGAATGGAGGTAAGAATGCTCCCAGGTGGTTGCCAAACGCATTACTTATGATTAATGTTCTCTAGTGATGTATTTTTTACCCAGTTTTATCTTCTAAACGAGAGAACTGGCTCTCCTGGCGTAATAGGTTTTCCATTTTTATGTTGCACTGAATGTTTAAGCCTGCTACCTTAAAGATCATAAATGATGACACGTTGACAATTGGAGCATAACGTTTTCTTTCTTCTTTTTTTGTGTTGGTACTTTGAGCTTTTAAACAGAACAGATGTGATATTTATAGCTCTCAACGAGTCAAGAACACTCCCAAAAAATCTCAGTTTTGCGTTCACAGTCCGTATCTCTCCTCTCAACATCTTAGTACAAGAAATCTGGACAAAGCGTTATGGGGGACAAAGACCCAACTATACAGACAAATTTTAAATACTGATCTTATAAACTCGTAACGTTGATAGAATTACAGGATTTCTGTTAGCATGCATTTTTTTACCAAGGATACGAAGTCTGAAACGCAAATGGATATGTCATTATTTAGTGACTTCATTCCTCTGTGATTTGCCAGAAAGCAACACATTTTTTGAGGCACAGACCAAAACTATGAGGCGCAAATCTGGACAGTTGAGAGGTCCCACCTGCCCCTGCCTTTATAATAGTCCGGCAACACCAGCACTGTTACCAGTGTGTAACTGCAATCCCTAAACTGTGGCTTCAAGCATCTCTCAGGTGTACCTGATTTTTATCTCAAATTTTTTGCTCTGTTCCTCATAATTTTTTTTGTTTTTCTAGTAAGTCATTGACAATTACAGACAGCAGGAGCAGCCTTAGGTCAACTGGCACCCTAGGCGAAAGGGCTCCACAGCACTCCCCACCAGACCACCCAGTGCCACCATCCTGGTCTACCTACACTGAAAAAGCACCCCTGCTAGAGCGGCGCCCTAGGCGGCTGCCTAGTTGGCCTTGCCCTAAGGCCGGCTATGACAGACAGTTAATAAGGCCAGTCATTTGTGTGTCAAGCTCCTTCTTGTTCAGAAAATGCCTGTTTTTGTAAAACATGTTCTATTAGCCTTTTCATGAGCTAGAGTACTTTAACATTTTCCTAATTTTCTTTGTTTCATTATTTCATGCTTTGTAGAAATACTGAACAAAGAATTTTGAGAGGCTTTGAATTTCCCAAGCATAGTTCACAACATCTTTGCTGGAATAATTCTACACAGTTAAAATAATAGGTAGGGGGGATCAAATGTCCAAAATCAGAGGCAGTAAAGATTAGTCTAATTTACTTGTTAAGTTAATAAAACAGAGTTTGCATCAACATGTATTTTCCAAAGAATAAGTATAAAGGCACTAATTTCTGGCACTGGCTGGCAGAATTTTTTATCAGTCAAGTACCAAAGAAAGAAAAATAAATACATAAATAATGACTGATAACTTTGTCAACAGTAAAAACAAATAAATATGTCAGTTAAATCCAATGTATAGTGTATCTGGCAAGCCATTATGCAACAGTTAATGTCTTAGCCAGTGTCAGACAAAGGGGAAGGTTTATTCAGGATTATATCTAGTGCCAAAAAGAAGACCAAGGGTGTCCTGCTCAGTTTTAGACTTGTTGCAAAAAAAAAAAAAAAAAAGAAAAAAAAAAGTTAGGTGACATTTCTTCCACTTCCTTTCTCAGAATGATGGGTGTAGCTTCAGTGGAGAGTGAGGCATGTGAAAATCACTCACAGAAATTTCACACTGACCAGAAACTCATATTTACATAAATTTCAGGAAACTGTCAAGTCAAGTAGCTTTAGAAACAAATGTCAAACCAACATTCTGGCAGTATTTTAAAGCAAGATATTTTTCATAGTTACTAAAAATTTGTAAATTCTCCAACAACATGGAAGTTTTCAACAGAAGGAAGTCAGACAGTGGGTTGAAGGTGAGCAGCTCTGAGTTGAAAGGATAGGAACTGAAAGCAGAAGTTCTACTGTTGCTCTACAACTACTGTTCCAGCTGAGCTAAACATAGTTACCTAATGTAGGGCTTATTTGAATTAAAACAAAAGAAAACAAACAAAAAAAATGCCTGACAGTCTGATTAGCTGTCTTGCTTGTGCAGCTGTTTAGCAATGCTGTTTGCATTTCAAAATCTGTTGCCTAGAAAAAAAAAGAGTAATTCATGCTTGCATAGTTTGTCTCTTTCTCTATATTGTGTTCTGAATGTGGTACTTGTTAAACTAGACTGCAGTCTCTGGGTTTAATCATACTGGTGAAAGAAACTTATAAATATCTGTGGTGAGTTTTGCATGAGACTGATAAAATATATGTATATATTTTTATTTTTATTTTTCATTTGTTTACTGAAAGTGGCCGACTGAGCCGGAGGCCCGGGGAGAAAAGCTCCATGTTATACAAAGAACATATAGCAAAAAATTTACAGAAAGTATGAATATAAACAAATGTTCTAAAAATACAAAAATCATACAACAGTTTATACAAAGATCAGAGATCGGTAGTTGGTTCAACCAATACAAGACATGGAATCTGTTTAAAGACAGTTCAACAAAAAAGTCCTGTGACTCATCTTATCAAGACATTAATTCAATAAAGTAATAGGTTCATGCTTGTTTGGTTATGAAAATCACTTTGTGCCTTACACAAAAGTGTATGTTTTAGTATAAAAAAATCACTTTGTCCTATATGAAACAGTAGTGTAATAGAAGGCGTCTATTAGCCCTTCTGTAAGATGCGAGGAGTAGAAGAACCTGAGACATGGATAATGGATGTAGTACTTTGATATTACAAAATAGTACATAGATACTGGAAACAAGAGTAGGACTGGTTGACTGAGGAGGGGTGAGGTGAGTGGTCATCCAGGGGAACAGCAGGAGCACAGCCAGTTGTTGCTTAGGTAGTTTTTGAGGAGTGTTTTGAAAGTATTAGTATTAGTGATGTTTACAATTTGTTGTGGGATGGAGTTCCAGATCTTGATATTTTGTACGAGAAAATGGATTCCCCATAGCTGTTGCTGGCTTTTGTGGTTATTAGTAATAATTTATTAGAGGATCTCAAAGTTCTGTTGTTGGTGTATGGCTGTATTAGGTCTTTGAGAGCTGGGCAGTTGTCTGGTTGGTGGATGATGGAGTGGGTGATGGTTGGTTGGTTTAAGTGGAGGAGGTTGGGAAGTTCAGTCCACTTTAGTTCTTGTAGTACAGAATATTGATATTTAGGGCAAATCTAGCTATTTTGTTACAGCAGGCCACGAGTTTGTTTAGGTCTGTTTTTTTAAGATTAGTAAAGCTGGAGGAGGCATACAGTAAGGTGGAGAGGGGATGTGTTCTGGCTATGGCCTGCCTGGTGGTATTGGTGAGGAACGGTTTTGCTCTACAGTGATCTCCAAGTTTAATATTCACCTTCTTAATGGTTAAGGCTAAATGTTAATCAAATTTTACTGAATTCTCGATTGTTATCCCAAGAAGTTTAGTATGTTCTAGTGGTTCTATTTTGGTATTGTTAAATGAAAAGATACTGAAGGGGGGTTGAGTTCCTTGTGATTTGGCTTTAGTAAAGATCATGAGTTTAGTTTTGTTTGGGTTGAGTATTAGCTGACGAATAGCAAGGTATTGATCTATGTCTAGGAGATATTTTTGTGTTATTTCCAGGAGTTTGGCAAGAGTTGGTGCTGAGTATATAAGGGAGGAGCCATCAGCATATTGAATAATGGTAAATTGTTAGTAGCACTAGACTTTTTATTGATGAATGTAGAAAAGAGTAGTGGGCTGAGGATTGACCCTTGAGGGACACCCACTGAGACTAGTGGAAGGGGAGAGTGAGTTGTGCCATTTAACTGCTTGCTGCTGGTCAGTTAATTAGCTGTGGAACCAGACTAATGCTGTTTGGGAGAGGTTTATGGAAGTTAGTTCATTTAGCAGTTTTTGATGAGATATTGTGTCGAAGGCTTTTGGCATGTCAAGGAATATGGATGAGACTAGTTGGCCATTGTTTTTAAACTGGATGATGGTATCAGTGAAGCAAATTAAGGCTGTTATGGTGCTGTGCTTTGGTCTGACACCATTTTGTGAGTTTGAGAGAAGGATGTTCCTTAGTAGGTAGTTTGGGAGTTGCTTGTGAATGCAGTTTTCGAAGATTTTTGCTAATGGGGGTAGAATGGCTATAACTCTGTTGAGGTGCCACCTTTATGCAGAGGTATCATATGAGATATATTCCAGAATTTAGGTATGTATTGTTCTGTGATAGACTGCTTGATTAGAATGGAGACTGGGTATGCAATTGCATCAGCTGCTAATCGGAGATAATTGTTTTGTAACTGGTCAGCAGCAAGAGTGGTAGGTTTTATTTTGTTAAGAAGCAGTTTTATGGTACTGGTTTGAATTGTTTTGATAGTGAGGTGAGGTTTGAGAGGGTTTCTAAAGGTAGTGTTAGGGGTGTGTTGTCCTGTTTTACTAGCGATAGTATTGAGTTTATGACATGGGAATTAAATTAGGATGCAGTACATTTGGAGGAGTAATATGGTGATTAATTTGAGCTGTTATGATGGAGGGAGAGAAAGTAAATACAGCTTGTGATTTGAGGTGTTGTTTAGTTTTTAAGGGGAGAGACACAGTGGTTCTGATTAATAACTGAGATGGTCTGTAATTGGTTAACATATATATATATATATATATATATATATATATATATATGGATCTTCTTCATAATATTGCATTTCCAGAAGATTGAACGTCAAAATATTGAGACTAAAATGATGAAAAGCCAAATTTCGAAAATTCAGAAGATCATAGTCTAGAATATCAAACTGTAATTAAAAACTGATAGGGTATGCTAGGAGTGTTTTGGAGGAGAAAAGAGTGTCTGATAGAGTGATGTTTATGAAGCTGGAAATTGATGGAGTAATGATGAATGTTGTTAGTGCATATGCTCCACAAGCTGGGTGTGCGATGCATGAGAAAGTAACATTTTGGAGTGAGTTGGATGAAGTGGTGATGACTGTACCCAAGGGTGAGAGAGTGGTGATTGGAGCAGATTTCAAGGGCATGTTGGTGAAGGGAACAGAGGGGATGAGGAAGTGATGGGTAAGTATGGTGTTAAACAAAAGGAATGCAGAAGGTCAGATGGAAGTGGATTTTGCGAAAAGGATGGACATGGCTGTGGTGAATACTGTGATTTTAACAAGAGGGAGGAGCATAGGGTGACATACAAGAGTGGAGGAAGATGCACACAGGTGGATTATATGTTATGTAGGAGGGCCAGTTTGAAAGAGATTGGAGACTGTAAAGTGGTGACCGGGGAAAGTGTAGTTAGGCAGCATAGGATGGTGGTTTGTAGGATGACGGTGATCAAAAAGCAGAGGAGGAGTGTGAGGGCAGCACCAAGGATCAAATGGTAGAAATTGAAAAAGTGTAATTGTGAGGTGGAGTTCAGGGATGAGTTAAGACAGGCACTGGGTGGCAATGAAGAGTTACCAAATAGCTGGGTAACAACAGCAGAGCTAGTACGGGAGACGGCTAGAAAGGTGCTTGGTATGACATCTGGACAGAGGGAGGATGACAAAGAGACATGGTGGTGGAATGAGGAAGTACAGGAGAGTATACAGAGAAAGAGGCTGGCAAAGAAGAAGTGGGATTATCAGAGAGATGAAGAAAGTAGACAGGAGTATAAGGAGATGAGGTGCATGGCAAAGAGAGGTGGCGAAGGCTAAGGATAAGGCATATGAAGAGATGTATGAAAGGCTGGACACTAAGGAGGGAGAAAAAGACCTGTACCAACTGGCTAGACAGAGGGACCAAGCTAGGAAAGATGTGCAGCAGGTAAAGGTGATAAAGGATAATGACGGAAACATACTCACAAGCGAGGAGAGTGTATTGAGGAAATGCAAAGAATACTTTGAGGAGGTGATGAATGAAGAGAATGAGAGAGAGAGAGAAGGTTGGATGATGTGGGGATAGTGAATCATGAAGTACAATGGATTAGCAAGGAGGAAGTAAGGATAGCTATGAAGAGGATGAAGATTGGAAAGGCTGTTGGTCCAGATGACATACCTGTGGAAGCATGGAGGTCTTTAGGTGAAATGGCAGTGGAGTTTTTAACCAGATTGTTTAGTGAAATCTTGGAAAATGAGAGAACGCCTGAAGAATGGAGAAGTGTTTTGGTACCGATTTTTAAGAATAAGGGTGATGTGCAGAGTTGTAGTAACTACAGAGGGATTAAATTGCTCAGTCACAGCATGAAGTTATGGGAAAGAGTAGTGGAAGCTAGGTTAAGAAGGGACATGATGATTAGTGATCAGCGGTATGGTTTCATGTCGGGAAAGAGCACTACAGATGCGATGTTTCCTCTGACAGTGTTGATGGAGAAGTACAGAGAAGGTCAGAAGGAGTTGCATTGTGTTTTTGTAGACTTAGACAAAGCATATGACAGGGTGCCTAGAGAGGAGTTGTGGTACTATATGAGGAAGTCGGGAGTGTCAGAGAAGTAAGTAAGATTGGTACAGGATATGTACAAGGGTAGTGTGATAGCGGTGAGGTCTGCAGTGGGAGTGATGGATGCATTTAAGGTGGAGGTGGGATTACATCAATGATCAGCTCTGAGCCCTTTCTTATTTGCAGTGGTGATGGACAGGTTGACAGATGAGATCAGACAGGAGTCCCCGTGGACTCTGATGTTTGCAGATGACATTGTGATCTGTAGTGAGAGTAGGGAACAGGTGGAGACGACCCTGGAGTGATGGAGATATGCTCTAGAAAGAAGAGGAATGAAGGTCAGCAGGACTAAGACAGAATATATGTGTGTGAATGAGAGGGAGGATAGAGGAATGGTGAGGATGCAAGGAGTAGAGGTGGCGAAGGTGGATGAGTTTAAATACTTGGGATCAATAGTTCAGAGTAATGGTGAGTGTAGAAGAGAGGTGAAAAAGAGAGTACAGGCAGGATGGAGTGGGTGGAGAAGAGTGTCAAGAGTGATTTGTGACAGTAAGAGTAAAAGGGAAGGTCTGCAAGAGGGTAGTGAGACCAGCTATGTTATATGGGTTGGAAGACAGTGGCACTGACAAAAAGGCAGGAGTTTCAGCTGGATGTGGCAGAGTTAAAGATGTTAAGATTTGCACTGGGTGTGACGAGGGTGGACAGGAGTAGTAATAAGTAAATTAGAGGGTCAGCCCAGGTTGGAAGGTTTGGAGACAAAGCCAGAGAGGCAAGATTACGTTGGTATGGACATGTGCTGAGGAGGGATGCTGAGTATATTGGGAAAAAGATGCTAAGGATGAAGCCACCAGGTAACAGGAAAAGAGCAAGGCCTAAGAAAAGGTTTATGGATGTGGTAAGAGAGGACATGCAGGTGGTTGGTGTGACAGAGCAAGATGCAGAGGACAGAAAGAAATAGAAACAGGTGATTCATTGTAGCGACCGTAACGGAACAGCCGAAGAAGATGCTGATGATATATATATATATATATCTGGATATATCTGGATATATATAGATATATATATATGTATATGTATATATATATTCACTTATTCACTATACATTGAAATACTGAAATGTAATTTCAGTATCTCTTATAAAGTCTAATGTTTGAAATAGCTTAACATTCATAACGCAAATTTCACATGTTGAATATATATATATATATATATATATATATCTATGTATGTGTGTATGTATATATGTGTGTATATATATATATATATATATATATATATATATATGAATATATGCATGTGTGTATATGTATGTATATATATGTATATATATATATATATATATATATATATATATATGTTATATACGTATATATATACGTATATATATACATATATATATATGTATATATATGTATATATATATACATATATATATATATATATATATATACATATATATATGTATATATATGTATATATATATATATATATATATATATATATATATACATATATATACATTGATGTATATATATGTATATATATATATATATATATGTATATCTATGTATATAGAGGCCAGCCTCCTGCTAGATCCAGCCATGGGTGATTTACTTCCCAAAGAGCTAACACAAGAGAAGTAGTGTTAGACCTAAAACTGTATTGCCGCAAACTTAATTTAAGGCATATCTGCCACAACAAAAAAGATGCGGCAAATGCGTTTGATACAACCGACGCGTCGAGTGGCGAACCACCACAATGGATCCCCACAAACAGGTACATAGACACAATGGCAGAAACAGACTCAGGAGAAGAAAGCGACCAGGAACTAAATATCCCCGCTACCCCCGTAACAAGGAGTAGCGATACAATATCTGTAGACAATATGCATGTCTCTTTGTCTGAATTTGTACTGCCTGACAACCAATATGTTTTATAACCCTAACAGAATGTTGCCGTACAGGTTAAACATAGGTAACTTAGGCAGCGATGACAGCGTAGACTCAAGTGTTTCAGCTAGCCTAGACAGCACTAGAATATTTAACAGTGGTAATGTTTGGTCAAATGATGAAAACAATATAACGGCTTTGCTACACAATGAAGTGTTCACTCATAATATGACCTCTCAAAGCTCAATGCCTATCCATGCAAATGTTTTTGACAATGCCGGAAATGTTGAAAGTGTAAATGTTTTGGCGCGAAATACAGTCTCCACTCATGACGTAAGGTTGCAAAGTCCCATACCAAACGCTTTCAATGTTTCTGTT